>NW_017199457.1:0-7333 GCF_001704415.2 Capra hircus | reverse complement strand
CTTTCCCAGGCTGTCCCACGTGCGTGGTGTGAGTCGATCCTCAGCTTGAAAGTCGAGGCAGTGCAGGAAAAAAGGTTTCCTGGAAAGGACTGAGACATCCGGGGGACTCTGGGAATGGTGGCACGACCTGGAGTTTCCTCTCGCCTTTCCTGTGGAGAGCGACTCCTCTTGAGATGCGAGGAAAAACGCCGGGAATTCTTTCCCGACCACGCAGGGAAAGCATCCCTCCTCTCGAGCTAGGAGGCGGAAACGGGGCTCCTCTGGATGTGGGCGGACTCTCGTGCTTCCTCTCGAGTGGAGACGGGTATGTCGGGGAACTTCTTGAGTTGCAGCAAGGGTGTGAAGGACCTTTTGAAGTTCCAGAGGTTAGGTGTGATTAGCCTCGAGACGCCTCACCGGAAATGGGCCTCATCTCGCCTGGAGGAGGAGAACCTCCTGGATTTTCTCGAGTTGCGGCAGGTGCTCTCGACTTACGACGGGGACCTCAGGGACCCGCTCTGGTGGCCTCAGGAAAGGCCAGTCCCCATGCGAGTTACTCGGGGCCTCTCAGGATTCCCTCCCATCGATCCCGGGCCTAAGACCTTGTGTGGAGTCGGTGCCGGAACCTGAGCATTCCTCTCCAGTGCTGACATGGATCTTGGGGTACTTCTGGAGTCTCGCCCAGGGGAGTCAGTCCTCGTCTCGAGTTGGGGGCATGTACGTAGCGCTTTCCTCCCCGAGCTGTAGCAGCAGTGTCACGCTTCCCTTTGCGTGGATCAAGGGATCTGTGGCTTTTCCCCACCGGAGGCTTTCCCACAGGGCTGTCCCACGTGCCACCGTGGTGTGAGTCGATCCTCGGCTTGAAAGCTCGACGTAGTGCAGGGAAAATAGTTTTCCCTAGAATGGACTGAAACATCTGGGGGACTCAGGGAATGGTGGCACGACCCTGGAGTTCCTCTCGCCTTTCCTGTAGAGAGCGCCTCCTCTTGAGATGCGACGGGAACGCGGGGAATTCTTTCCCGACCACGCAGGGAAAGGATCCCTCCTCTCGAGCTAGGAGGCAGGAAACGGGTCTCCTCTGGATGTGGGCGGGACTCTCGTGCTTCCTCTCGAGTGGAGACGGTTAAGTCGGGGAACTTCTTGAGTTGCAGCAAGGGTGTGAAGGACCCTTTGGAAGTTCGCAGAGGTTTAGGTGTGATTAGGCCTCGAGACGCCTCAGCGGAAATGGGCCTCATCTCGCCTGGAGGGGAGAACCTCCTGGATTTTCTCGAGTTGCGGCAGGTGCTCTCGACTTACGACGGGGACATCAGGGACCCGCTCTGGTGGCCTCAGGAAAGGCCAGTCCCCATGTAAGTTGCACGGGGGCCTCTCGGGATTCCTCTCCGTCGATGCCGGGCCTAAGATCTTGTGTGGAGTGGGTGCCGGAACCTGAGGATTCCTCTCCAGTGCTGACATGGATATTGGGGTACTTCTGGAGTCTCGCCAGGGGAGTCAGTCCTCGTCTCGAGTGGGGGCATGCATGTGCGCTTTCCTCACGAGCTGTAGCAGCAGTGCCACGCTTCCCTCCGCGTGGATCAAGGGATCTGTGCTTTCCCTCGAGGCTTTCCCACGAGGCTTTCCACGAGGCTTTCCCACAGGGCTGTCCCACGTGCCACCGTGGTGTGAGTCGATCCTCGGCTTGAAAGTCGAGGCAGTGCAGGGAAAACAGGTTTTTCCTGGAATGGACTGACACATCTGGGGGACTCTGGGAATGGTGGCACGACCCTGGGAGTTCCTCTCGCCTTTCCTGTGGAGAGCGCCTCCTCTTGAGATGCGTCGGAAACGCCGGGAATTCTTTCCCGAACACGCAGGGAAATGATCCCTCCTCTGGAGCTAGGAGGCGTAAACGGGGCTCCTCTGCATGTGGCGGAACTCTCGTGCTTCCTCTCGAGTGGAGACGGGTATGTCGGGGAACTTCTTGAGTAGAAGCAAGGGTGTGAAGGACCCGTTGGAAACTTCCAGAGGTTAGGTGTGATTAGCCTCGAGACACCTCAGCGGAAATGGGCCTCATCTCGCCTGGAGGGGAAAACCTCCTGGATTTTCTGGAGTTGCGGCAGGTGCTCTCGACTTAAGACGGGGACCTCAGGGACCCGCTCTGGTGGCCTCGGGAAAGGCCAGTCCCCATGCGAGTTGCTCGGGGGCCTCTCGGGATTCCTCACCCATCGAAGTCGGGGCCTTAAGACCTTGTGTGGAGTCGGTGCCGGAACCTGAGGATTCCTCTCCAGTGCTGACATGGATCTTGGGGTACTTCTGAGTCTCCCCCAGGGGAGTCAGTACTCGTCTCGAGTGGGGCCTGCACGTGCGCTTTCCTCTCGAGCTGTAGCAGCAGTGTCACCCTGGCTTAAGACCTTGTGTAGCGTCGGTGCCGGAACATGAGAATTCCTCTCCAGTGCTGACATGGATCTTGGGGTACTTCTGAGTCTCCCTAGGGGAGTCAGTCCTCGTCTCGAGTGGGGGCCTGAACGTGCGCTTTCCTCTCGAGCTGTAGCAGCAGTGTCACGCTTCCCTTCGCTTGGATCAAGGGATCTGTGGCTTTCCCTCGAGGCTTTCCCACGAGGCTTTCCCACGGGGCTTTCCCACGTGTCTTTCCCACAGGGCTGTCTCACGTGCCACCGTGGAGTGAGTCGATCCTTGGCTTGAAAGTCGAGGCAGTGCAGGGAAAACAGGTTTCCCTGGAGTGGACTGAGACATCTAGGGGACTCTGGGAATGGTGGAACGACCCTGGTAGTTCCTCTCGACCTTTCCTTTGGAGAGCGACTCCTCTTGAGATGCGACAGAAACGGCAGGGAATTCTTTCCCGATCACGCAGGGAAAGGATCCCTCCTCCCGAGCTAGGATGCGGAAACGGGGCTCCTCTGGATGTGGGCGGGACTCTCGTGCTTCCTCTCGAGTGGAGACTGGTATGTCGGGGAACTTCTTGAGTTGCAGCAAGGGTGTGAAGGACCCTTTGGAAGTTCCAGAGGTTAGGTGTGATTAGCCTCGAGACGGCTCAGCGGAAATGGGACTCATCTCGCCTGGAGGAGAGAACCTCCTGGATTTTCTCGAGTTGCGGCAGGTGCCTCGACTTACGACGGGGACCTCAGGGACCCGCTCTGGTGGCCTCAGGAAAGGCCAGTCCCCATGCGAGTTGCCTCGGGGTCTCTCGGGATTCCTCTCCCTTTGATGCCGGGACCTAAGATCTTGTGTGGAGTGAGTGCCCGGAACCTGAGGATTCCTCTCCAGTGGTGACATGGATCTTGGGGTTCTTCTGAGTCTCCCCAGGGGAGTCAGTCCTTGTCTCGAGTGGGGGCCTGCACGTGCGCTTTCTTCTCGAGCTGTAGCAGCAGTGTCACGCTTCCTTTCGCTTGATCAAGGGATCTGTGGCTTTCCCTCGAGGCTTTCCCACGAGGCTTTCCCACCCCACGTGGCTTTCCCACAGGGCTGTCCCACGTGCCACCGTGGTGTGAGTCGATCCTCGGCTTGAAAGAGGAGGCAGTGCAGGGAAAACACGTTTCCCTGGAAATGGACTGAGACATATGGGGGAGTCTGGGAAGGTGGCACGACCCTGGAGTTCCTCTCGCCTTTCCTGTGGAAAAGCGCCTCCTCTTGAGATGGGACGGTAACGGGGGGAATTCTTTCCCCACGACGCAGGAAAGGATCCCTCCTCACGAGCTAGGAGGCGGAAACGGGGCTCCTCTGGATGTGGGCGGGACTCTCGTGCTTCCTCTCGAGTGGAGACGGGTATGTCGGGGAACTTCTTGAGTTGCAGCAAGGGTGTGAAGGACCCTTTGGAAGTTCCAGATGTCAGATGTGATTAGCCTCGAGACACCTCAGGGGAAATGGGCCTCATCTCGCCTGGAGGGGAGAACTCCTGGATTTTCTCGAGTTGCGGTAGGTGCTCTCGACTTACGACGGGGACCTCAGGGACCGCTCTGGTTGCCTCAAAAGGCCAGTCCCCATGCGAGTTGCTCGGGGGCCTCTCGGATTCCTCTCCATGCCGGGTAAGACCTTGTGTGGAGTCGGTGCCGGAACCTGAGGATTCCTCTCCAGTGCTGACATGGAACTTGGGGTATTTCTGGAGTCTCCCCAGGGGAGTCAGTCCTCGTCTCGAGTGGGGCATGCACGTGCGCTTTCCTTCCGAGCTGTAGCACCAGCGTCGCGCTTCCCTTCGCGTGGATCAAGGGATCTGTGGCTTTCCTTTCCACGAGGCTTTCCCACGAGGCTTTGCCACAGGGCTGTCCCACGTGCCACCGTGGTGTGAGTCGATCCTCGGCTTGAAAGTCGACCTAGTGCAGGGAAAACAGGTTACCCTGGAATGGACTGAGACATCTCGGGGACTCTGGGAATGTGGCACGACCATGGAGTTCCTCTTGCCTTTCCTGTGGAGAGCGCCTCCTCTTGAGATGCGAAGGGAACGCCGGGAATTCTTTCCCGAGCACGCAGAAGGGATCCCTCCTCTCGAGCTAGGAGGCGGAAACGGGGCTCCTCTGGATGTGGGTGGGACTCTAGTGCTTCCTCTCGAGTCGAGACGGGTATGCCGGGGAACGTCTTGAGTTGCAGCAAGGGTGTGAAGGACCCTTTGGAAGTTCAGAGGTTGCTGTGATTAGCCTCAGACGCCTCAGCGGAAATGGGCCTCATCTCGCCTGGAGGGGAGAATCTCTTGGATTTTCTCGAGTTGCGGCAGGTGCTCTCGACTTACGACGGAACCTCAGGGACCCAATCTGGTGGCTCAGGAAAGGCCAGTCCCCATGTGAGTTGATTGGGGCCTCTCGGGATTCTCTCCCTTCGATGCCGGGGCCTAAGATCTTGTGTGGAGTCGGTGCCGGAACCTGAGGATTCCTCTCCAGTGCTGAGATGGATCTTGGGGTACTTCTGAAGTCCCCCAGGGGAGTCCGTCCTCGTCTCGAGTGGGGGCATGCACTTGTGCTTTCTCCCGAGCTGTAGCAGCAGTTCACGCTTCCCTTCGCGTGGATCAAGGGATCTGTGGCTTTCCCTCGAGGCTTTCCCACGAGGCTTTTTCCACGAGGCTTTCCCACAGGGCTGTCCCACGTGCCACCGTTGTGTGAGTCGATCCTCGGATTGGAAGTCGAGGCAGTGCTGGAAAAACAGGTTTCCCTGGAATGGACTGAGACATTTGGGGGTCTCTGGAAATGGTGGCACGACCCTTGAGTTCTTCTCGCCTTTCCTGTGGAGAGCGCCTCCTCTTGAGATGCGGAACTCCGTGAATTCTTTCCCGAGCACACAGGGAAAGGATCCCTCCGTCGAGCTAGGAGGCGGAAACGGGGCTCCTCTGGATGTGGGCGGGACTCTCGTGCTTCCTCTCGAGTGGAGACGGGTATTTCGGGGAAGTTTCTTGAGTTGCAAAAGGGTGTGAAGGACCTTTGGAATTCCAGAGGTTAGGTGTGTATAGCCTCGAGACGTCTCAGCGGAAATGGGCCTCATCTCGCCTGGAGGGGAGAACCTCCTGGATTTTCTCGAGTTGCGGCAGGTGCTCTCGACTTACGAGGGGACCTCAGGGACCCGCTCTGGTGGCCTAGGAAAGGCCAGTCCCCATGCGACTTGCACAGGGGCCGCTCGGGATTCCTCTCCCATCGAAGTCGGGTCCTAAACCTTGTGTGGAGTCGGTGCCGGAACCTGAGGATTCCTCTCCAGTGCTGACATGGATCTTGGGGTACTTCTGAGTCTCCCCAGGGGAGTCAGTACTGTCTCGAGTGGGCCTGCACGTGCGCTTCCTCTCGAGCTGTAGCAGCAGTGTCACGCTGGCTTAAGACCTCGTCGGTGCCGGAACCTGAGAATTCCTCTCCAGTGCTGACATGGATCTTGGGGTACTTCTGAGTCTCCCCAGGGAGTCAGTCCTCGTCTCGACTGGGCCTGCACGTGCGCTTTCCTCTCGAGCTGTAGCAGCAGTGTCACGCTTTCCTTCGCTTGGATCAAGGGATCTGTGGCTTTCCCTCGAGGCTTTCCCACGAGTCTTTCCCACAGGGCTGTCCCACGTGCCACAGTGGAGTGAGTCGATCCTTGGCCTGAAAGTCGAGGCAGTGCAGGGAAAACAGGTTTCCCTGGAGTGGACTGAGACATCTGGGGGACTCTGGGAATGTGGCACGACCCTGGAGTTCCTCTCGCCTTTGCTTTGGAGAGCGCCTCCTCTTGAGATGCGACAGAAACGCAGGGAATTCTTTCCGACCACGCAGGGAAAGGATCCCTCCTCCCGAGCTAGGAGGCGGATACGGGGCTCCTCTGGATGTGGGCAGAACTCTGGTGCTTCCTCTCCAGTGGAGACGGGTATGTCGGGGAACTTCTTGAGTTGCAGCAAGGGTGTGAAGGACCCTTGGAAGTTCCAGATGTTAGATGTGATTAGCCTCGAGACGCCTCAGCGGAAATGGGCCTCATCTCGCCTGGAGGGGAGAACCTCCTGGATTTTCTCGAGTTGCGCAGGTGCTCTCGACTTACGACGGGAACCTCAGGGACCCGCTCTAGTGGCCTCAGGAAAGGCCAGTCCCCATGCGAGTTGTTCGGGTGCCTCTCGTATTCCTCTCCCGTCGATGCGGGCCCTAAGACCTTGTTTTGGAGTCGGTGCCGAACCTGAGGATTCCTCTCCAATGCTGACATGGATTTGGGTACTTCTGGAGTCTCCCAGGGAGTCAGTCCTCGTCTCGAGTGGGGCATGCAAGTGGTCTTTCCTGAGAGCTGTAGCAGCAGTGTCACGCTTCCTTCGCGTGGGATCAAGGGATCTGGGTTTTCCCTCGAGGCTTTCCCACGAGGCTTTCCCACGAGGCTTTCCACAGGGCTGTCCCACGTGCCACCGTGGTGTGAGTCGATCCTCGGCTTGAAAGTCGAGGCAGTGCAGGGAAAACAGGTTTCCCTGGAATGGACTGAGACATCTTGGGGACTCTGGGAATTGGCACGACCCTGGAGTTCCTCTCGCCTTTCCTGTGGAGAGCGCCTCCTCTTGAGATGCGAAGGAACGCCGGGAATCCTTTCCCGAGCACGCAGGAAAGGATCCCTCCTCTCGAGCTAGGAGGCGGAAACGGGGCTCCTCTGGATGTGGGCGGGACTCTCGTGCTTCTCTTGAGTGGAGACGGGTATGTCGGGGAACTTCTTGAGTTGCAGCAAGGGTGTGAAGGACGCCTTTGGAAGTTCCAGATGTTAGATGTGATTAGCCTCGAGACGCCTCAGCGGAAATGGGCCTCATCTCGCCTGGAGGGGAGAACCTCCTGGATTTTCTCCAGTTGCGGCAGGTGCTCTCGACTTACGACGGGGACCTCAGGGACCCGCTCTTGTGGCAGGAAAGGCCAGTCCCCATGCGAGTTGCTCAGGGGCCTCTAGGGATTTCTCT
>NW_017199456.1:0-7333 GCF_001704415.2 Capra hircus | reverse complement strand
TGCATTAATTAAATAAAATCATAGTCTTTTTCCACACCAACAGCCGTCCACTTCGAATTCCCTGATCCACGCGGGGCTTGGACCCGGCGATACAGACCAGTTGTGGGATGCGGTGCGGAAACCTGAGGATTCCTCTCCCAGTGCTGACATGGATCTTGGGGTACTTCTGGAGTCCCCCAGGGAGTCAGTCCTACGTTCGAGTGGGGGCAGCATCGTACGCTTTCCTCGGAACTGTAGCAGCACTGTCATGCTCAACTCGCGTGGATCCAAGGGATGTGTGCTTTCTCGAGGAGCTTTCCGACGAGGCTTTTCCCACGAGCTTTCCCACAGGAATGTCCCACGTCCCACCGTGGTGTTGAGTGCGCACTCGTTGAAAGTCGAGGCATGCAGGAAAAAGTTTCCCTGGAATGGACTTGAGACATCTTGGGGACTCTGGGAATGGTGGCAGCGACCTGGAGTTCCTCTCGCCTCCTGTGTGAGAGCGGCTCCTCTTGAGATGCGACGGGTAACTTCGGAAATCTTTCCCGACCACGCAGGAAAGGATCCTCCTCTCCGAGCTGGAGGCGAAATAGGGCTGTTGGATGTGGGGGCGGGACCTCGTGCTTCGCTCTCGATGAGACGGTATTCGGGGAATTGTCTTGAGTTGCAGCAAGGGTGTGAAGGACCTTTGGGAAGTTCCAGAGGTTAGGTGTAATTAAAGATTCGAGACGCTCAGGGAAAATGGGCCTCATCTCGCCTGGAGGGGAGAACCGTCCTGGATTTTCTCAGAGTTGCGGGCAGGTGCTCTCGACTACAACGGGGACGTCTGGTACGCGCTCTTGGTGGCCTCACGCAAAGGCCAGTCCGCCATGCGAGTTGCTCGAGGCCTCTCGGGATCCTCTACGTCAGAGCCAGGGCCTAAAGACCGTGTGTGGAGTCGGTGGCCAATGAACGGCGAGGATCCTCTCTCCAGTGCTGA
Source organism: Capra hircus (assembly GCF_001704415.2). Classification (NCBI taxonomy): domain Eukaryota; kingdom Metazoa; phylum Chordata; class Mammalia; order Artiodactyla; family Bovidae; genus Capra; species Capra hircus. Next base: position 6,375 of record NW_017199456.1, on the reverse strand, counting down.
CATGGAAGCTTGGGGTACTTCTGGAGTCTCCGCAGGGAGTAGTATTTCCGTTCGAGTGGGGGCATGCACGTGCGCTTTCCTCCCGAGCTGTAAGCATGGCCATTTTCACTCTTGACCGCTTCGAGTGGGATCAAAGGCATCTGTTGGATTTTCCATCGAGGACTTTCCCCAGGAGGCTTCCCATCGAGGCTTTCTCCAACAGGGCTGTCCCACGTACCACAAAGTAACCGTGGTGTGAGGCCGGTCCTCTGGCTTGAAATCGAGGAGGTGCAGGAAAAAAGTTTCCTGTAATGGAGCTGGAAGAATCTGGGAGACTCTGGAATGGTGGCACGACCCTGGGAAGTTCTCTCGTCTTTCCTGTGGAGAGGCGTCTCTTGAATGATGGACGGGAATGCCGAGAATTCTTTTCCCACCACGCAGGGAAAGGATTCCTCCTCTCGTCCAATGAGGCGGAAACGTGGCTCCTCTGCATGTGGGCGGGACTCTCGTGCTTCCTCTCGAGTGGAGACGGGTATGTCGGGGAACTTCTTGAGTTGCAGCAAGGGTGTGAAGGATCCTTTGGAAGTTCCAGAGGTTAGGTGTGATTACCCTCCAGACGCCTCTGTGGAAATGGGCATCATCTCGCTTAGAGGGGAGAACCTCCTGGATTTTCTCGAGTTGCGGCAGGTGCCCTCGACTTACGACGGGGCCCTCAGGGACCCGCTCTGGTGGCCTCAGGAAAGGCCAGTCCCCATGCCGAGTTGCTCGGGGGCCTTTCGGAATTCCTCTCCCATCGCTGCCGGGGCCTAAGACCTTGTGTGGAGATGGTGACATAACCTGAGGATTTCCTCTCCAGTGCTGACATGGTTCCTGGGGTAATTCTGGAGTCTCCCCAGAGGAGTACAGTCCTCGTCTCCAGTGGGGCCGTGCACGTGCGCTTTCCTCCCGATCTGTAGCAGCTGTGTCACTCTTCCCTTCGCTTGGATCAAGGGATCTCTGGCTTTCCCTCGAAGCTTTCCCTCGAGGCTTTCCCACGAGGCTTTTCCACAGGGCTGTCCCACGTGCTACAGTGGTGTGAGTCCATCCTCGTCTTGAAAGTCGAGGCAGTGCAGGGAAAACAGTTTTCCCTGGAATGGACTGAGACACATGGTGGACTCTGGGAATGGTGGCACGACCCTGGAGTTCCTCTCGTCTTTCGTGTGGAGAGCGCCTCCTCTTGAGATGCGACGGGAACGCCGGGAGTTCTTGACCGATCACGCAGGGAAAGGATCCCTCCTCTCGAGCTAGGAAGTGGAAACAGGCCTCCTCTGTATGTTGGATGGGACTCTCGTGTTTCCTCTCGAGTGGAGACGGGCATGTGGGGGAACTTCTTGAGTTGCAGCAAGGGTGTGAAGGACCCTTTGTTATTTCCAGAGGTTAGGTGTGATTAGTCCTCGAGACGCCTCAGCGGAAATGGGCCTCATCTCGCCCTGGAATCGGAGAGACCTCCTGGATTTTCTCCGAGTTTGCAGGCAGGTGCTCTCGAGTTACGACGGGGATTCAGGGACCCGCTCTGGCGGCCGACAGGAAAAGCCAGTTATCATGCGTGTTGCTAGGGGGCCTCTCGTGATTCCTCTCCCGTCGATGCCTGGTGCCTAAGACCTTGTGTGGAGTCGGTCCCGGTACCTGAGGATTCCTCTCCAGTGCTGACATGGATTTTGGGGTACTTCTGGAGTCTCCACAAAGGAGTCAGGCCACGTCTCGAGTGGGGGCATGAGCGTGCCCTTTCCTCCCATGCTGTAGCAGCAGTGTCATGCTTCCCCTTGCGTGGACCAAGGGATCTGTGGCTTTCCCTCGAGTCTTTCCCACGAGGCTTTCCCACAGGGCTGTCCCACGTGTCACGGTGGTGTGAGTCGATTCTCGGCGTGAAAGCCGAGGCAGTGCAGGGAAAACAGGTTCCTGTGGAACGGACTGAGATATCTGGGGGAGTCTTGGAATGGTGGCACGACCCTGCAGTTCCTCTCCCCTTTCCTTTGGAGAGCGCCTCCTCTTGAGATGCGATGGGAATGCCGGGAATTCTTTCCCGACCAAGCAGGGAAAGGATCCGTCCTCTCGAGCTACGAGCCAGGAAACGGTAGCTCCTCTGGATGTGGCCGGGACCCTCGTGCTTCCTCTTGAGTGGAGACGGGTATGTCGGGGAACTTCTTGAGTTGCAGCATGGCTGTGAAAGACTCTTTGGAAGTTCCAGAGGTCAAGTGTGCTTAGCCTCGAGACACCTCAGTGGAAACGGGCCTCATCTCGCCTGCAGGGGAGAACCTCCTGGATTTTACCGAGTTGCGGCAGGTGCTCTTGAATGACGACGGGGACCTCATGGACCCGCTCTGGTGACCTCAGGAAAGGCCAGTCCCCATGCGAGTTGCTAGAGGGCCTGTCGCTGTTCCTCTCCCATCGATGCCAGGGCCTAAGACCTTGTGTGGAGTCGGGGCCGGAACCTGAGGATTCCTCTCCAGGGCTGACATGCATCTTGGGGTACTTCTGGAGTCTCCCCAGGGGAGTCAGTCCTCGTCTCGAGTGGGGGCATGCACGTGCGCTTTCCTCCGAGCTGTAGCAGCAGTGTCACGCTTCCCGTCGCGTGGATCAAGGGATCTGTGGGCTCTCGTGCGACAGCTCGAGGGCTAAGTCCACACGAGGTCCCTTTGATCCACGCGACGGGAAGCGTGACCACTGCTGGTGCTGAGCCGATGCCTCGGCGAGGAAAGCGCACGTGCATGCCCCCACTCGAGACGAGGACTGACTCCCCTGGGGAGACTCCAGAAGTACCCCAAGATGCATGTCAGCCCTGGAGAGGAATCCTCAGGTTCCGGCCCCGACTCCACACAAGGTCTTAGGCCCTGGCATCGATGGGAGAGGAACAGCGACAGGCCCTCTAGCAACTCGCATGGGGACTGGCCTTTCCTGAGGTCACCAGAGCGGGTCCATGAGGTCCCCGTCGTCATGTCAAGAGCACCTGCCGCAACTCGGTAAAATCCAGGAGGTTCTCCCCTGCAGGCGAGATGAGGCCCGTTTCCACTGAGGTGTCTCGAGGCTAAGTCACACTTGACCTCTGGAACTTCCAAAGAGTCTTTCACAGCCATGCTGCAACTCAAGAAGTTCCCCGACATACCCGTCTCCACTCAAGAGGAAGCACGAGGGTCCCGGCCACATCCAGAGGAGCTACCGTTTCCTGGCTCGTAGCTCGAGAGGACGGATCCTTTCCCTGCTTGGTCGGGAAAGAATTCCCGGCATTCCCATCGCATCTCAAGAGGAGGCGCTCTCCAAAGGAAAGGGGAGAGGAACTGCAGGGTCGTGCCACCATTCCAAGACTCCCCCAGATATCTCAGTCCGTTCCACAGGAACCTGTTTTCCCTGCACTGCCTCGGCTTTCACGCCGAGAATCGACTCACACCACCGTGACACGTGGGACAGCCCTGTGGGAAAGCCTCGTGGGAAAGACTCGAGGGAAAGCCACAGATCCCTTGGTCCACGCAAGGGGAAGCATGACACTGCTGCTACAGCATGGGAGGAAAGGGCACGCTCATGCCCCCACTCGAGACGTGGCCTGACTCCTTTGTGGAGACTCCAGAAGTACCCCAAAATCCATGTCAGCACTGGAGAGGAATCCTCAGGTACCGGGACCGACTCCACACAAGGTCTTAGGCACCGGCATCGACGGGAGAGGAATCACGAGAGGCCCCCTAGCAACACGCATGATAACTGGCTTTTCCTGTGGCCGCCAGAGCGGGTCCCTGAATCCCCGTCGTAACTCGAGAGCACCTGCCGCAACTCGAGAAAATCCAGGAGGTTCTCCGATCCAGGGGAGATGAGGCCCATTTCCGCTGAGGCGTCTCGAGGCTAATCACACCTAACCTCTGGAAATAACAAAGGGTCCTTCACACCCTTGCTGCAACTCAAGAAGTTCCCCCACATGCCCGTCTCCACTCGAGAGGAAACACGAGAGTCCCACCAACATACAGAGGAGGCCTGTTTCCACTTCCTAGCTCGAGAGGAGGGATCCTTTCCCTGCGTGATCGGTCAAGAACTCCCGGCGTTCCCGTCGCATCTCAAGAGGAGGCGCTCTCCACACGAAAGACGAGAGGAACTCCAGGGTCGTGCCACCATTCCCAGAGTCCACCATGTGTCTCAGTCCATTCCAGGGAAAACTGTTTTCCCTGCACTGCCTCGACTTTCAAGACGAGGATGGACTCACACCACTGTAGCACGTGGGACAGCCCTGTGGAAAAGCCTCGTGGGAAAGCCTCGAGGGAAAGCTTCGAGGGAAAGCCAGAGATCCCTTGATCCAAGCGAAGGGAAGAGTGACACAGCTGCTACAGATCGGGAGGAAAGCGCACGTGCACGGCCCCACTGGAGACGAGGACTGTACTCCTCTGGGGAGACTCCAGAATTACCCCAGGAACCATGTCAGCACTGGAGAGGAATCCTCAGGTTATGTCACCATCTCCACACAAGGTCTTAGGCCCCGGCAGCGATGGGAGAGGAATTCCGAAAGGCCCCCGAGCAACTTGCATGGGGACTGGCCTTTCCTGAGGCCACCAGAGCGGGTCCCTGAGGGCCCCGTCGTAAGTCGAGGGCACCTGCCGCAACTCGAGAAAATCCAGGAGGTTCTCCCCTCTAAGCGAGATGATGCCCATTTCCACAGAGGCGTCTGGAGGGTAATCACACCTAACCTCTGGAACTTCCAAAGGATCCTTCACACCCTTGCTGCAACTCAAGAAGTTCCCCGACATACCCGTCTCCACTCGAGAGGAAGCACGAGAGTCCCGCCCACATGCAGAGGAGTCACGTTTCCGCCTCATTGGACGAGAGGAGGAATCCTTTCCCTGCGTGGTGGGAAAAGAATTCTCGGCATTCCCGTCCCATCTCAAGAGGACGCGCTCTCCACAGGAAAGACGAGAGGAACTCCAGGGTCGTGCCACCATTCCCAGAGTCTCCCAGATGTCTCAGTCCATTCCAGGGAAACCTGTTTTCCCTGCACTGCCTCGACTTTCAAGCCGAGGATCGACTCCCACCACGGTGGTACGTGGGACAGCCCTGTGAGAAAGCCTCGTGGGAAAGCCTCCTGGGAAAGCCTCGAGGGAAATCCACAGATGCCTTGATCCACTCGAAGGGAAGAGTGAAAATGCTGCTACAGCTCGGGAGGAAAGCGCACGTGCATGCCCCCACTCGAGACGAAAACTGACTCCCCTGGGGAGACTCCAGAAGTACCCCAAGTTCCATGTCAGCACTGGAGAGGAATCCTCAGGTTCTGGCACCGACTCCACACAAGGTTTTAGGTCCCGACATCGACGGGAGAGGAATACTGAGAGGCCCCCCGAACATCTCGCATGGGGACTGGCCTTTCCTGAAGCCACCAGAGCGGGTCCCTGAGGTCCCCGTCGTAAGTCGAGAGCACCTGCCTCAACTCGAGAAAATCCAGGAGGTTCTCCCCTCCAGGCGAGATGAGGCCTATTTCCGCTGAGGCGTCTCCGAGGCTATACACACCTAACCTCTGGAACTTCCAAAGGGTCCTACACACCCTTGCTGCAACTCAAGAAGTTCCCCGACATACCCGTCTCAACTCGAGAGGAAGCACGAAAGTCACGCCCACATGCAGAACAGACCCGTTTCCGCCTCATTGAACGAGAGGAGGAATCATTTCCCTGCGTGGTTGGGAAAGAATTCCTGGCATTCCCGTCCCATCTCAAGAGGATGCGCTCTCCACAGGAAAAGGCGAGAGGAACTCCAGGGTCGTGCCACGATTCCCCGAGTCTCCCAGATGTCTCAGTCCATTCCAGGGAAACCTGTTTTCCCTGCACTGCCTCGACTTTCAAGTCGAGGATCGACTCACAACACGGTGGCCACGTGGGACAGCCCTGTGAGAAAGCCTCGTGGGAAAGCCTCTTGGGAAAGCCTCGAGGGAAATCCACAGATGCCTTGATCCACTCGAAGGGAAGCGTGAAAATGCTGCTACAGCTCGGGAGGAAAGCACACGTGCATGCCCCCACTCGAGACGAGATCTGACTCCCCGGGGAGACTCCAGAAGTACCCCCAAGATCCATGTCAGCACTGAGAGGAATCCTCATGTTCCGGCACCGACTCCACACAAGGTCTTAGGCCCCGCATCGACGGGAAGAGGAATCCAGAGACCCCGAGCAACTCGCAGGCGGACTGGCCTTTTCCTGAGGCCATCAGTGCGGGTCCCTGAGGTCCCGTCGTAAGTAGAGAGCACCTGCCGCAACTCGAGAAAATGCAGGAGGTCCTCCCCTCCAGGCGAGATGAGGCCCATTTCCGCTGAGGCGTCTCGAGGCTAATCACACGAAATAACAAAGGTCCTTCACACCCAGTTGCTGCAACTCAAAGAAGTTCCCCCAACATACCCGT
>NW_017199455.1:0-7333 GCF_001704415.2 Capra hircus | reverse complement strand
CACCTGCACATGTCTCTGCTGGGGAGGAGAGTGCTAGGGAACCTACGTCTGTCATACACTTTCTGGGCACCCAAGGAATCAGCCTCCGTGTGTGCGGGCTGAAAACCCCAGCCAGGGGCCCTGGGAGCCTGGTGCTCTCGGTGCGGCGCTGATTCTAGGCGCGCCTAGAAACCGCTGGAGGAGCCCTGCAGTTGCCCTTCCCTTCCCTCTGACAGAGCTCTCACTGCTGAAGCCCTTGGCAGTGTGCAACCAACCACCTCCTAAGCCCTCCCCAAAGACGCCTGGCACCTATGTGCAAAGGCAAGGCAGGATTGGAGCTGAGGCAAGGAAGGCACCAGTGGCGTCTCCCAGGCTCGCTCAGACAGCTCCTTCCTGGGGAGGGAGCCTAAAAGCAAGGCAAGTCTGGGCAAGCGAGCCCCGGCCAAGCAGCCTCGCGCCAGAAACTCTGCCAGATCGGGGCTCTGAGCAGAGCTAGAGCTCTGCCGTACTGGAGGCCACTTAGCTCCGTGCAAGCAGGGCTTTCCTCTTGACTGGGTCGGCTGCCTCCTCTTCTCCCGAGGAGGCTCGCTACACTGCTGGCTGCTGCTCTCGCCTATCAGGCGGGCGCGCAGGGCTCCTCCAGCAGGTCTTGCCTCAGGGGCTGCTTCCCCTGAGTTGGGGCTGTGGGCGGGAACCCAGACACGCAGGATCAGGCCCCAACCACCTGCACATGTCTCTGCTGGGGAGGAGAGTGCTAGGGAACCTACGTCTCTCACACACTTTCTAGGCACCCACGGAGTCAGCCTCTGGGAGTGTGGGATGCAAAACCCAGCCAGGGGCCCTTGAACCTGGTGCTCTCCGTGCGGAGCTTTGTCTGGGCGGCCAAGCAACCGCTGAAGGAGCCCTGCTGTTGCCCTTCGCTTCCCTCTGACAGAGCTTTCACTGCTGGAGCCCTTGGCAGTGTGCAACCCACCAGCCCCTAAGCCCTCCTCAAGGACGCTTGGGACCTAAGTGCAAAGGCAAGGCAGGGGTAGAGCTGAAGCCAGGAAGGCGCCAGTGGCGTTTCCGAGCCTCACACAGCCTGCTCCTTCCTGGGAGGGAGCCTTAAAGCAAGGCAAGTCTGCGCAAGGCTCGCCTATGGCAGAGCATCTTGGTGCCAGGAACTCTGCCAGATCGGGCCTCTGAACAGAGCTAGAGATCTGCCGTACTGGAGTCGCACTTAGCTTCGTGTAAGCAGGGATTTCAGCTTGACGGGGACTTGCTGCCTCCTCTTCCCCCGAGGAGGCTCGCTTCCCTGCTGGCTGTGCACTCGCCTATCAGGCGGGGCGCAGGGCTCCTCCAGCAGGTCTTGCCTCAGGGGCTGCTTCCCCTGAGTTGGGGCTGTGGGCAGGAACCCAGACACGCAGGATCAGGCCCCAAACACCTGCACATGTCTCTGCTGGGAGGAGAGTGCTAGGGAACCTACGTCTGTCATACACTTTCTGGGCACCCAAGGAATCAGCCTCCGTGTGTGCGGGGCTGAAAACCCCAGCCAGGGGCCCTGGGAGCCTGGTGCTCTCCGTGTGGCGCTGAATCTGGGCGGCCAAGCAACCGCTGGAGGAGCCCTGCAGTTGCCCTTCCCTTCCCTCTGACAGAATTCTCACTGCTGGAGCCCTTGGCAGTGTGCAACCCACCAGCCCCTAAGCTCTCCTTAAGGAGGACTGGGACCTAAGTGCAAAGGCAAGGCAGGATTGGAGCTGAGGCAAGAAAGGCGCCAGTGGCGACTCCCAGGCTCCTGCTGCCTGCTCCTTCCTGGAGAGGCAGCCTAAAAGCAAGGCAAGTCTGGGCAAGGCTAGCCCCCGCAGAGCAGCCTCGCGCCAGGAACTCTGCCAGATCGGGGCTCTGAGCAGAGCTAGAGCTCTGCCGTACTGGAGGCGCACTTAGCTCCGTGCAAGCAGGGCTTTCAACTTGACGGGGCTGGGCTGCCTCCTCTTCCCCCGAGGAGGCTCGCTTCCCTGCTGGCTGTGCACTCGCCTATCAGGCGGGGGCGCAGGGCTCCTCCAGCAGGTCTTGCCTCAGGGGCTGCTTCCCCTGAGTTGGGGCTGTGGGCAGGAACCCAGACACGCAGGATCAGGCCCCAACCACCTGCACATGTCTCTGCTGGGGAGGAGAGTGCTAGGGAACCTACGTCTGTCATACACTTTCTGGGCACCCAAGGAATCAGCCTCCGTGTGTGCGGGGCTGAAAACCCCAGCCAGGGGCCCTGGGAGCCTGGTGCTCTCGGTGCGGCGCTGATTCTAGGCGGCCTAGAAACCGCTGGAGGAGCCCTGCAGTTGCCCTTCCCTTCCCTCTGACAGAGCTCTCACTGCTGAAGCCCTTGGCAGTGTGCAACCCACCACCCCTAAGCCCTCCCCAACGACGCCTGGCACCTATGTGCAAAGGCAAGGCAGGATTGGAGCTGAGGCAAGGAAGGCACCAGTGGCGTCTCCCAGGCTCGCTCAGACAGCTCCTTCCTGGGAGGGAGCCTAAAGCAAGGCAAGTCTGGGCAAGGCGAGCCCCGGCCGAGCAGCTCGCGCCAGAAACTCTGCCAGATCGGGGCTCTGAGCAGAGCTAGAGCTCTGCCGTACTGGAGGCCCACTTAGCTCCGTGCAAGCAGGGCTTTCCTCTTGACTGGGCTCGGCTGCCTCCTCTTCTCCGAGGAGGCTCGCTACACTGCTGGCTGTGCTCTCGCCTATCAGGCGGGCGCGCAGGGCTCCTCCAGCAGGTCTTGCCTCAGGGCTGCTTCCCCTGAGTTGAGGCTGTGGGCGGGAACCCAGACACGCAGGATAAGCCCCAACCACCTGCACATGTCTCTGCTGGGGAGGAGAGTGCTAGGGAACCTACGTCTCTCACACACTTTCTAGGCACCCACGGAGTCAGCCTCTGGGAGTGTGGGGATGCAAAACCCAGCCAGGGGCCCTTGGAACCTGGTGCTCTCCGTGCGGAGCTTTGTCTGGGCGGCCAAGGAACCGCTGAAGGAGCCCTGCTGTTGCCCTTCGCTTCCCTCTGACAGAGCTTTCACTGCTGGAGCCCTTGGCAGTGTGCAACCCACCAGCCCCTAAGCCCTCCTCAAGGACGCTTGGGACCTAAGTGCAAAGGCAAGGCAGGGTAGAGCTGAAGCCAGGAAGGCGCCAGTGGCGTTTCCGAGCCTCACACAGCCTGCTCCTTCCTGGGAGGGAGCCTTAAAGCAAGGCAAGTCTGCGCAAGGCTCGCCTATGGCAGAGCATCTTGGTGCCAGGAACTCTGCCAGATCGGGCTCTGAACAGAGCTAGAGATCTGCCGTACTGGAGTCGCACTTAGCTTCGTGTAAGCAGGGATTTCAGCTTGACGGGGACTTGCCTGCCTCCTCTTCCCCCGAGGAGGCTCGCTTCCCTGCTGGCTGTGCACTCGCCTATCAGGCGGGGGCGCAGGGCTCCTCCAGCAGGTCTTGCCTCAGGGGCTGCTTCCCTGAGTTGAGGCTGTGGGCGGGAACCCAGACACGGCAGGATAAGGCCCCAACCACCTGCACATGTCTCTGCTGGGGAGGAGAGTTGCTAGGGAACCTACGTCTCTCACACACTTTCTAGGCACCCACGGAGTCAGCCTCCTGGAGTGTGGGGATGCAAAACCCAGCCAGGGGCCCTTGGAACCTGGTGCTCTCCGTGCGGAGCTTTGGTCTGGGCGGCCAAGGAAACCGCTGAAGGAGCCCTGCTGTTGCCCTTCGCTTCCCTCTGACAGAGCTTTCACTGCTGGAGCCCTTGGCAGTGTGCAACCCACCAGCCCCTAAGCCCTCCTCAAGGACGCTTGGACCTAAGTGCAAAGGCAAGGCAGGGGTAGAGCTGAAGCCAGGAAGGCGCCAGTGGCGTTTCCGAGCCTCACACAGCCTGCTCCTTCCTGGGGAGGGAGCCTTAAAGCAAGGCAAGTCTGCGCAAGGCTCGCCTATGGCCAGAGCATCTTGGTGCCAGGAACTCTGCCAGATCGGGCCTCTGAACAGAGCTAGAGATCTGCCGTACTGGAGTCGCACTTAGCTTCGTGTCAAGCAGGGATTTCAGCTTGACGGGACTTGCTGCCTCCTCTTCCCCCGAGGAGGCTCGCTTCCCTGCTGGCTGTGCACTCGCCTATCAGGCGGGGGCGCAGGGCTCCTCCAGCAGGTCTTGCCTCAGGGGCTGCTTCCCCTGAGTTGAGGCTGTGGGCGGGAACCCAGACACGCAGGATCAGGCCCCAACCACCTGCACATGTCTCTGCTGGGGAGGAGAGTGCTAGGGAACCTACGTCTCTCACACACTTTCTAGGCACCCACGGAGTCAGCCTCTGGGAGTGTGGGGATGCAAAACCCAGCCAGGGGCCCTTGGAGCCTGGTGCTCTCCGTGCGGAGCTTTGTCTGGGCGGCCAAGGAACCGCTGAAGGAGCCCTGCTGTTGCCCTTCGCTTCCCTCTGACAGAGCTTTCACTGCTGGAGCCCTTGGCAGTGTGCAACCCACCAGCCCCTAAGCCTCCTCAAGGACGCTTGGGACCTAAGTGCAAGGCAAGGCAGGGTAGAGCTGAAGCCAGGAAGGCGCCAGTGGCGTTTCCGAGCCTCACACAGCCTGCTCCTTCCTGGGGAGGGAGCCTTAAAGCAAGGCAAGTCTGCGCAAAGCTCGCCTATGGCAGAGCATCTTGGTGCCAGGAACTCTGCCAGATCGGGCCTCTGAACAGAGCTAGAGATCTGCCGTACTGGAGTCGCACTTAGCTTCGTGTAAGCAGGGATTTCAGCTTGACGGGGACTTGCTGCCTCCTCTTCCCCCGAGGAGGCTCGCTTCCCTGCTGCTGTGCACTCGCCTATCAGGCGGGGGCGCAGGGCTCCTCCAGCAGGTCTTGCCTCAGGGGCTGCTTCCCCTGAGTTGGGGCTGTGGGCAGGAACCCAGACACGGCAGGATCAGGCCCCAAACACCTGCACATGTCTCTGCCTGGGGAGGAGAGTGCTAGGGAACCTACGTCTGTCATACACTTTCTGGGCACCCAAGGAATCAGCCTCCGTGTGTGCGGGGCTGAAAACCCCAGCCAGGGGCCCTGGGAGCCTGGTGCTCTCCCGTGTGGCGCTGAATCTGGGCGGCAAGCAACCGCTGGAGGAGCCCTGCAGTTGCCCTTCCCTTCCCTCTGACAGAATTCTCACTGGCTGGAGCCCTTGGCAGTGTGCAACCACCAGCCCCTAAGCTCTCCTTAAGGAGGACTGGGACCTAAGTGCAAAGGCAAGGCAGGATTGGAGCTGAGGCAAGAAAGGCGCCAGTGGCGACTCCCAGGCTCCTGCTGCCTGCTCCTTCCTGGAGAGGCAGCCTAAAAGCAAGGCAAGTCTGGGCAAGGCTAGCCCCGGCAGAGCAGCCTCGCGCCAGGAACTCTGCCAGATCGGGGCTCTGAGCAGAGCTAGAGCTCTGCCGTACTGGAGGCGCACTTAGCTCCGTGCAAGCAGGGCTTTCAACTTGACGGGGCTGGGCTGCCTCCTCTTCCCCGAGGAGGCTCGCTTCCCTGCTGGCTGTGCACTCGCCTATCAGGCGGGGCGCGCAGGGCTCCTCCAGCAGGTCTTGCCTCAGGGGCTGCTTCCCCTGAGTTGGGGCTGTGGGCAGGAACCCAGACACGCAGGATCAGGCCCCAACACCTGACATGTCTCTGCTGGGGAGGAGAGTGCTAGGGAACCTACGTCTGTCATACACTTTCTGGGCACCCAAGGAATCAGCCTCCGTTGGTGTGCGGGGCTGAAAACCCCAGCCAGGGGCCCTGGGAGCCTGGTGCTCTCGGTGCGGCGCTGATTCTAGGCGGCCTAGAAACCGCTGGAGGAGCCCTGCAGTTGCCCTTCCCTTCCCTCTGACAGAGCTCTCACTGCTGAAGCCCTTGGCAGTGTGCAACCACACCCCTAAGCCCTCCCCAACACGCCTGGCACCTATGTGCAAAGGCAAGGCAGGATTGGAGCTGAGGCAAGGAAGGCACCAGTGGCGTCTCCCAGGCTCGCTCAGACAGCTCCTTCCTGGGGAGGGAGCCTAAAAGCAAGGCAATTTGGGCAAGGCGAGCCCCCGGCCGAGCAGCCTCGCGCCAGAAACTCTGCCAGATCGGGGCTCTGAGCAGAGCTAGAGCTCTGCCGTACTGGAGGCGCACTTAGCTCCGTGCAAGCAGGGCTTTCCTCTTGACTGGGCTCGGCTGCCTCCTCTTCTCCCGAGGAGGCTCGCTACACTGCTGGCTGTGCTCTCGCCTATCAGCGGGCGCGCAGGGCTCCTCCAGCAGGTCTTGCCTCAGGGGCTGCTTCCCCTGAGTTGGGCTGTGGGCGGGAACCCAGACACGCAGGATAAGGCCCCAACCACCTGCACATGTCTCTGCTGGGGAGGAGAGTGCTAGGGAACCTACGTCTCTCACACACTTTCTAGGCACCCACGGAGTCAGCCTCTGGGAGTGTGGGGATGCAAAACCCAGCCAGGGGCCCTTGGAACCTGGTGCTCTCCGTGCGGAGCTTTGTCTGGGCGGCCAAGGAACCGCTGAAGGAGCCCTGCTGTTGCCCTTCGCTTCCCTCTGACAGAGCTTTCACTGCTGGAGCCCTTGGCAGTGTGCAACCACCAGCCCCTAAGCCCTCCTCAAGGACGCTTGGGACCTAAGTGCAAAGGCAAGGCAGGGTAGAGCTGAAGCCAGGAAGGCGCCAGTGGCGTTTCCGAGCCTCACACAGCCTGCTCCTTCCTGGGAGGAGCCTTAAAGCAAGGCAAGTCTGCGCAAGGCTCGCCTATGGCAGAGCATCTTGGTGCCAGGAACTCTGCCAGATCGGGCCTCTGAACAGAGCTAGAGATCTGCCGTACTGGAGTCGCACTTAGCTTCGTGTAAGCAGGGATTTCAGCTTGACGGGGACTTGCTGCCTCCTCTTCCCCCGAGGAGGCTCGCTTCCCTGCTGGCTGTGCACTCGCCTATCAGGCGGGGGCGCAGGGCTCCTCCAGCAGGTCTTGCCTCAGGGGCTGCTTCCCCTGAGTTGGGGCTGTGGGCAGGAACCCAGACACGCAGGATCAGGCCCCAAACACCTGCACATGTCTCTGCTGGGGAGGAGAGTGCTAGGGAACCTACGTCTGTCATACACTTTCTGGCACCCAAGGAATCAGCCTCCGTGTGTGCGGGGCCTGAAAACCCCAGCCAGGGGCCCTGGGAGCCTGGTGCTCTCGGGCGCGGCGCTGATTCTAGGCGGCCCTAGAAACCGCTGGAGGAGCCCTGCAGTTGCCCTTCCCTTCCCTCTGACAGAAGCTCTCACTGCTGAAGCCCTTGGCAGTGTGCAACCCACCACCCCCTAAGCCCTCCCCAAACGCTCCACGACACTTCGCAACCTAATGTGCAAAGTGCAACGGCAACTTGTTGTG
>NW_017199454.1:0-19567 GCF_001704415.2 Capra hircus | reverse complement strand
TCCTCCCCCAACTCACTACCTCTGGTAACCAGAAATTCCATTTCTTTTACCATGAGCTTGTTTTTGTCCATTTTTTAAAGAAAAATTGGCCTTCATCTTAGTTCCTTAAGCATAACATTGTTGTGGCTTCCCTAGTGGTTCAGATGATAAAGAATCTGCCTGCAATGCAGGAGAGTTGGGTTCTATCCATGGGTTGGGAAGATCCCCTGGAGAAGGGAATGGCTTCAGTATTCTTGCCTGGAGAATTCCATGCATGACATATTGATTCAATATTTCTTTTTTTTTTTTTTATTTTTTTAATTTTAAAATCTTTAATTCTCAATATTTCTATATATTACAAAATGATTACCACAATAAGTCTAGCTACTATCTGTCACCATACAAAGATATTACAATATTAATGATTTATGTTCCCCCAGGAGTATATTTATTTCGTCCCTGTAACTCATTAATTTTGTAGCCAGAAGTTTGTATCTCTTATTCTTCCTTAACTATTTCACACCAACCTTATCCTTCTGGCAAACCATCTGGTTGTTCTCTATGACTGTTTTGTTATGTTCATTTTTATTTTGATTTTTAGATTTCACATATATAAAAGAAATCATACAGCCTTTGTCTCTGTCTGCCTTATTTCTCTATGGCAGGGGTCCCCAGCTTCCAGGATCTAATGTCTGATGATCTGAGATGAGCTTGATGTAATAATAATAGGAAAATTGCACAATAAATGTAATACACCTGAATCATCTTGAAACAAATCCCACACCCCTTAGTCCATAGAAAATTCGTCTTCCATGAAAACAGTCCCCGGTGCCAAAAAAGTTGGGACTGCTATTTTTACATATTATTAGACCATTCATGTGGTCACAAGTGGAAATATTTGTCTTTTTTATGATTGAATGATATATACATATCTGTATACACACACAGATATGTACACGTCACATATTCTGTATCCATTCATCAGCCTCTGAGCATTTATGTTGCTACCACATCCCATATCTTGGCTATTATGAATAATTCTGCAATGAACACAGAGGTGCACAAATCTTTTCAAATTAGTGTTTTACTTTCTTAAAAAAAAAAATACCCAGGAGTGGAATTGCTGGATTGTGTGGTAGATCTATTTTAAAATTTTGAGGAGCCTGTATACTTTTTTCCATAGTGGCTATATCAAGTTGCATTCCTCCAACACTGAATGAAAATTCCCTTTCTCCATATCCGTGCTGACACCAGTGTTTTGTGGGCTTTTAAATTACAGCCTCTTTATGGTTTTGATTATATTTGCCTGATGATTAGTGATGTTGAGAATCTTTTCATGTTTCACATGACCACCTCTATGTCTTCTCTGGAAAAGGATTTACTCAAGTACCCTGCCCATTTTTAATTTTTTCTTATGTTGAATTATATGTGTCCTTTGTATATTTTGGATATTAGCCCCTTAGGAGATATATTGTTTGCAAATATCTTCTCCCTTTCAATAGGCAAAGTTTTCACTTTATTGATAGAATCCTTCACCATGCAAGCTTTTACAAATTTAATTTTATTCCCTTTGTGTGAGGACACAGATCCAAAAAAATATTGCTAAGATCTATGCCAAAACTGTACTGCCTGTGTTTTTTCTAGATGCTTTATGGTTTTAGATCTTACACTTAAGCCTTTAATTTCATTTTGAGTTTATTTTTCTATGATATAAGTGAGTAGTTCAGTTTGATTTTTTGCATGTAGGTGTCTAGTTATTCCAACATCACTTACTTTGAAGACATCATTTTTTCCCCCAACATATATTCTTGCCTCTTTAGTCACAGATCAATTGCCTACACGAATGTGAGTTTGTGTCTAGGTTTTTATCCTGTTTCATTGATCTATATGTCTGTTTTTGTGCTAGTACCATACTGTTTTGATTACTGTAGCTTTGTAGTATAAAATGAAATCAGGAAGTGTGATACCTGCCACTCTGTCCTTTTTTCTCAAGATTGCTTTGGTTTTAGGGTCTCTTTTGTGTTTCTATATAAATTTTAAAATTATTTTTCTAGTTTTATGAAAAATGCCATTGGTATTTTGATAAGCATTACATTGAATCTGTAGATTACCTTGGGTAGTATAGTTACTTTAACAATGTTAATTCTTCAGATTCATGAACATAGTATTTTTCATTTATGTTGTCTTCAATTTCTTTCATCAGTGTGTTACAGTTTTGAGTATAGTCTTTTACTCCCTTAATTAGATTTATTCCTAGATATTTTATTTCTTTTGATGTGATTGTAAATGAGATTGTTTTTTAATTTCTCTCTGGTAATCATTGTCAGTGTATAGAAATGAAACAGATTTCTCTATGCTAACTTTGTACCCTATAAATTTATTAAATTAAATTATAAGTTACTAATATTAATCATTTTTTTAGTGAACTCTTTAAAATTTTCTGCATATAGTATTGCGAACATTTGCAAACCAGTTTTTACTTCTTCCTTTCCAATTTGGATTACTTTTTGTTGTCTGATTGTTGTGGCTGGGACTTCTAATACTATATTGAACAAAATGTTGAGAATGGGTATGGCTGTCTTATTCCTGATCCTAGAGGAAAAGTTTTCAACTTTTCACCATTGAATATGATGCAAGTTGTGCACTTCTCATATATTGTGGCCTTTATTATGTCCAGTTATGCTTCCCTTATACCCATTTTGTAAGAGTTTTAATATAAACGGACATTGAATTTTGTTGACATGATTTTATCCTTCAATGTGTATCATGGTCTTTGTAGACTGGGACCTGGGGACTGGAGTCGACGAGAAGAAAGACACAGGGACCCAAGTCTCAAGTGAAACAAGGGTACTGTATTTGTTAGAAATGCCATGCTTATATATCTTCAATAAAATGATTACTCAGCCATTAAAAAGAATGAAATTCCACCAGTTGCAACAAAATGGATAGTCCTTTAAGTAAAAGGTCACTGAAGGGAGTCACTGAAGGGAGTCACTGAAGGGAATCCAAGGCAGGTGCTCTTTCCCATGATCTCAGTCCTGAGAACTGCTTGCAGGCTTTGCTCATTCCTGTTTTCCAGGAACTGATAAGGAACAGAGAGTCCTTGAGAAATGGCACACCAAAAGGAAGAAAGCATATTGGATCTCTTTAAAGTTGAACGTCCCCTGACAAATGTGTTAATACAGTGTATTACATTGACTGATGTGCAGATATTGAACCATCCTTACATCTCTGGAATAAATGCTACTTGATGAAATTTTTAGTGCATTGTTGAGTTTTGCTTGATAATATTCTACTGAGTATTTTTGCATCTATGGTCATCATTGATGTTGGCCTATAATTTGTATGTATGTATCATATCATCATTTGATTTTGTTATCAAGGTGATGCTGGCCTTGTAGGACAATTTTAGAAGAGTTTATTCTTCAGTTTCTTGAAATAGTTTGAGATGGATAGGGATTGCATGCATGCTGTGTGCTCAGTTGTATCTGACTCTTTGCGATCCAAGGACCATAGCCCACCAGTCTGCCCTGTCCATGGGATTCTCCAGGCAAGAATACTGGAGTGGGTTACTATTTCCTTCTCCTCTTCTTTAAATGTTTGGTAGAATTCTCCTGTGAAGCTTCTAGTCTCAGACTTTTGTTGGTTGGGAGTTTCTTCTTTTATTATTGATTGAATTTCAAGTCTGTTGGTCTATTCTTCTGATTTCAGAGTTATCAACCCCTACAATCATATAAACCAATTCCTTAAAACAAATACCTCTCTCCTTCTTCTTAAAAAAATTTTGTTTTGTTGATATAAAGTTGTTATGGACTAAGTAGTAGCTATTTGTACAAAATCCATTAAGAATTCAAAATAACTTTAACAAAATCAGTGGTAGGGATCCCAGAAAATATTTTCTTAAAGAAAGAAATCCTCCAACTGGAGACTTGATATATAGTTTCTCAGATAGAAAGGGATTGGCGAATAGGGCAAAAACTGTTTATCTTTGCAAATCCAGCACCTAGAATCAATGTCTACTACTCAAGAGATACTCCATAAATGTGTGGCAATCAGGTATATATTACAGAGAAGGAGATTGAATTTAAATAGGAAAAGTAGGAAAATAACAAAGCTCCCCACCCACTTCCCCCAACCAAAGTGGGCTCTATCAAGGTGACATGACAATGTATAAAACCTACCAAGTAAAAATAGCCCAAACTTTAGATACTACATCTCTTCCATTCATGAGCATCCATTTTTTAATTTCTCAGTTATCATAATTGCTTCCAGGAAATACAATCAATTTTTACATGAATTGACTAGGTGTATTATTATTCTTCATGGAAATAAAAATTTAGAAATCAAGCTTTTAAGGTACATCCAATGTTTAACTTCTGCATTTTGGTCTGAGAACAAGAAAGATTATTTGATTATAGTGAATAGAGTGAATATACTTTCAAATATTTAATATAAATACAAATTTTGTAACATAAATAAAATTTGCCAAGCTTAAAATTTCTCTTGTCTTTTATTATTAAAACAAGTTCCTACTCTTTCACAACTTTTTAAAAAAATCTATTTATTTATTTATTTTAATTTACAATATTGTATTGGTTTTGCCTTACATTGACTTGAATCTGCCATGAGTGTACATGTGTTCCCCATCCTGAACCCCCTTCCCTCCTCCCTCCCCATCCCATCCCTCTGGGTCATCCCAGTGAACCAGCCCGAGCATCCTGTATCCTGCATCGAACCTGGACTGGCGATTCATTTCACTCATGATATTTCACATGTTTCAATACCATTCTCCCATATCATCCCGCCCTCGCCCTCTCCCACAGAGTCCAAAAGACTGTTCAATACATCTGTGTTTCTTTTGCTGTCTCGTATACAGGGTTATCATTACCTTCTTTCTAAATTCCATATGTATGCATTAATATACTGTGTTGTTTTTCTTTCTGGCTTACTTCACGCTGTATAATAGCCTCCAGTTTGCCTTTCCCATTATTGTCTCCAAATCCAATTACTATTTAAAACTTTCCCTCTAGTTCTCTGAGGATTCAGTTCACTCCCTTTTTCATTCACTTAAGCAAACCCAACAGTTGAAGAAGAGAAGAAAACTAAATAGTATCTTCTGAGTTGACCCCAAAGGAAATCTGCTTGTCTTCTATAACTTGAATTTAAGTTAGAGACAAATTTAAAACTAGAATTGTTTTAAATGAACATTGTTGAAGTTTTAGGAAAAAACTGTAAAGCATAATTCAATAGAATAGCTGTAGTAAATTATCTGAAATTTTATGTTCCAAAGTTTTATACTGCTTTTCAGTGTGTGCTTATGTAAATTTTAACATTATAAAATAGAATCGAGCACAGCTTTGAGGAAGCCAGTTTGAAACCTTGCAATCAACACAGGATATAGATTCTGAATTCATTAGACAATACCAGTGGAAATTAACAGAAATGGTGATTATTACTGACTTGTTATTAAAAAGACAATCATATATCACTCATTGCTATGTATAAATTTAAGACCTAAAAGTTGGCCCATATTCATATTGATTAGAAAAACTGAAATAGAAAGTTAGACATTGAAAACTAGTAATGGTGATCTTTGGATTTCTACAGGCTGACTGGGTGAAACAGTTATATAAACCTCTTGGTTCTCAATAAGCAGGACTGATTCAGAAGACAGTATTTTTTCCCCTCCTTTAATTATAAAGTATATTTTGTTCATCTGAATTTTTTTGCTCTTTAAAGACAAGGAAAAAAAATATGCTGCTGGTGTTGGCAGAGTTGGTGCATCCTAGTTATGTGGACTCATCAATGTTTTGAGATAAATTTATATTCTTTTTCCTCAAAGTAGATTCTAAAGTTTAACTTGGAATTTATTGAGTAATCACATTCCATTTAAATGGACAATTCAGGTAATTTACATTACAAACTATAAAATTTTATGCTTTTTTGTAATTATATATGTGAAATAATGAGAAATAAAAGGGTAACATTTTTAGTGTTCACACCTAGAGATGACAGCATGCTCATACTCAGATGCAGAGTCGTGCTCTTTGTGACCTGGTAGGCCGTAGCCCGCCAGGCTTCTCTGTCCGTGGGATTTTTCAGGCAAGGATATTGGAGGGGACTGCCATTTCCTCCGCCAGGGGATCTTCCCAACCCAGGGATCAAACCTGAGTCTCTTATGTCTCCTGCATTGGAAGGAGGATTCTTTATCACTAGTGCCATTTGGGATGCCCAGAGATAACATAAATGCACATAGAATTACATACCTGCATGACAAATGTGATGTATATATAGTTGTTTGGGTGTGGGCCTATGTACAATGTAGGTAGTATATGTATCTACTATAAATGGGTGTTTTCCTAATTTGTGCTGATTATAGGGACCATGCTCAAAGTTTTATGTTTATTTTCTCATTTTCAGTTCAGTTCAGTCGCTCAGTCGTGTCCGACTCTTTGCGACCCCATGAATTGCAGCACGCCAGGCCTCCCTGTCCGTCACCAACTCCCGGAGCTCACTCAGACTCGTGTCCATCGAGTCAGTGATGCCATCCAGCCATAAATCTTGGGAGATATGGAACAGTACTATAGCCATTTTATAGACGAGATAACTGAAGTTCAGAGAAGTTAAGTGACTTGCCCAAGTAGTAAAGTCAGAATGTTTAGAGAAAAAAAAATGCTGGCCTGACTGCTCAGGTCTGTTCCACAGACCTTACTGAAGCTAATGCTCTCTAAGCAGAGCAAGATGCATAGGAGCATGTATTTCTTACGTTTGTTTACTTAATTTTTTAAAATCACAGTCTATATTTATCAAAGGGTGTGTTAAATTAATTCATTGTTCAGAATTCTTCAAAAAAATTTCCCAGCAATTGTCCAAATGGAAAAAAAAATGACATTTTCAAGGAATAGAAATTAAGCAATCTATATGGCTAGGTTTTCCCTAGAAACAGCATATTTTGGCTTAGTGTTAGACCTCGCATCAGATGCTGGGCAGGGTCTAGCTCATGTACCAAAGCCACTTGATGATTGTTTTAGTAGCAGGCACCCATGCTTGAGCAGAATTAAGCCAGGCACTTGTGCGGTTGACTCCTGACTCCTGACTCCTCCTCCGTGAACAGCTGACAGAAGACAGATGGTGTGTGCTCTGATGTGGGAGAGTTTCAGGGCATGTCATTGTTCTTTTCACTGCATACTCATATAAATGAGCTGCTTCACATAATGAGAGAGCTGGAAGGGACCAGAGAAAACATTTTATCTAACTCCCCCATTTGCCGACAGATCTAGAGAATAAAGAGATTGTCTCCAAGACATGCACATAATCACAGGCAGAGTTAGGAAGGGAACTCTTGTTAGTCAGGAAGGAAACAGAATTAAGAGGTCTTCTGAATCAAGTACAGTGATTTTAGCCCCCCTAACACAACTCCTGAGAGTCCCTTGGACTGCAAGGAGATCCAACCAGTCCATTCTGAAGGAGATCAACCCTGGGACTGCTTTGGAAGGAATGATTCTAAAGCTGAAGCTCCAGTACTTTGGCCACCTCATGCGAAGAATTGACTCATTGGAAAAGACTTTGATGCTGGGAGGGATTGGGGGCAGAAGAAGAAGGGGACAGCCGAAGATGAGATGGATGGATGGCATCACTGACTCAATGGACGTGAGTCTGAGTGAACTCCAGGAGTTGGTGATGGACAGGGAGACCTGGGGTGCTGCGATTCACGGGGTCACAGAGAGTCGGACACGACTAAGCGACTGAACTGAACTGAACTGAACACAAGCTGAGAAGTGTTCTTTTCATTGCAAGCGTGAAACTGTCTATTTCAACGCCGCAAAAGTTTAAAGGAGGTGTTATCCGCTCATGAAACTGAAGCAGTCACAACAGTATCGAAAGCAGCTAGCTTTTCTCCCATCCTTCAACAACACTTCTGCATCGATTCTACTCTCAGGCCTCCCTTGGTAGCAAGATGGTTACAACGGCTCTGGTGTCAGTAGCCTTGTGCATTCAGGTTCAAAGGAAGAAATGAGAACTTCTCTTTGTCCAAACAGAAGCAAATGAAAATCTTGCCCTAACTTTTTCCAGACAGAATTGCGTTTGTTTCTGTTCCTGAAAAATCATCAATGCCAAGGCAATGGAATGCCTGGAGCAAGGTCTAGTTCACATGCCCATCGCCGGAGCCTTTTTGAAGATAGAGTTTTATTTATTATTTTCAGCTGTGCTGGCTCTTCCTTGCTGCACAGGCTTTCTCTGGTTGTGGAGAGCGGGAGCTACTCTCTGCTTGTGGTGCGTGAGCTTCTCATTGCAGCGGCTTCTCTTTTGCTGAGTGCAAGCTTCAGTGGTTGTGCTGTGAGCCCAGCAGTGGTGCTTCCTGGGCTCTAGAAGCACAGGCTCAAGCGTTGTGGCGCATGGACTTTGTTGCTCTGTAGCATATGAGACTCTTCCCACATCAGGGACTGAACCCCTGTCTCTTGCAGTGCCAAGCAGATTCTTTACCACTGAGCCACCAGGGAAGCTCCCCAGCCCTTTTTGAGACCACATGACTGAGTGGGGCTGGAGCATTTCCAATAAACCCAACAGGAGAAAAGTAAATGGATGGAGAGTGTCAAACAACACATGCCCAATATATGCATGTAAATAACCCTGTTATAAAGTAAGGAAGCGACTAGTGATCTTTACAGCAATTAATAAAAGTTTCTATCACTAGATGAAGATACATCAAGATTTGTGTCATGAGTATTCTTCAGCTTAGATATGCTTTATTAAGTTATAACTCATTTAAAACAAAAATACAGAAAAATATTTTAATGGCACTGGAACTTCCTCACTCATTGATAGGTTTTTGAAGAGTTTCACTAGAATGCAAGCCCCATAAATGCAGAGCTTTCACCCTCTTTCAGCACCATCTCCCTAGTATCAAGACTAGACTCTGGGATGTGGAAGATGCTCAACAAATGTTTGCATCTGTTGACTGACTCACAGAAGAAATAGAACTTAGTGTTTTAGTCAGAAGGTCATAGATGAAGACCTTGCCTCTGAGACTTATCATATTTCTGATCTTGTCATATTTCTTAAACCATTTGTACATTTCCTCATTTATAAAAGATAAATATGATTAATTGTACATAGCCCTTGTAAGTACTAAGTATGAAACAAATATAAAATGCATAAAATTATATCTGGCACAAAGTAAACTCTCATTAAAAAGTACCTGTATCTTTTGCTATCTCACATACAGGGTTATCATTAAAATCAATACAATATTGTAAAGTAATTAGCCTCCAATTAAAATAAATAAATTTAAATTTAAAAAAATAAAGATGAAGAAGCTGAAAAAAAAAAAAGAAGTATCTGTAACATTTAAGGCAGTTAGCCTCACAGGAAAAAAAGTAGAATTCATTGATAATCATAAGAAAAGTAAGGTTTGCTAAAACAAATATTTGCGTCAGTAAATTCAGAAAAGCAGTTTCCCAGAGTGTTTGATTAATTGTCAGAAATAAAATTTCCTAGAAGAAAGGGCCCTTCTAATTGCTGTTTTCTTCTTACCTGTAGGAGAATGGTTGATTAAATTAATGCAACCAATATTTTAAATGCTAAATTTTATAAATATAAGACATGTTCTCTGATAATCTCAAATCACTCATATCTATCTCTTTAAATGTCCAGAGTGGTAATAGGAGGTTTGCTACAGTATGTAAAAACTAACAAGTAGAGCTGTGTTCAGTCGGGTCTGACTCTTTGTGACCCCAAGGGCTGTAGCCTCCAAGACCCCTGTGTCCCTGGAGTTCCCAGGCAAGAATACTGGAGTGGGTTGCCATTTCCTTTTCTAGGAGATCTTCCTGACCCAGGGATCAAAGTGTCGTCTCCTGCACTGCAGACGGATTCTTTAACACCTGAGCCACCAGGGAAAATCAGAAACAAGCCAACTACAGTAAGTCCCCTGCATACAAACCTTCAAGTTACAAGCTTTCAAAGATGGGAACGTGCTTTTCCGTGTGCAGTCACGTAAGTTAGTTCATGTGTCTGGTGTATGTTGTCGTGTGCGTGCATCTTCTGCCAGTGGTTGTGCTTTTTTGTACTTTATGTACAGTACTGTACAGAGTGCAGCACAGAGTATAGCGGGGCTTCCCTGGTGGCTCAGAGGTTAAAGCGTCTCCCTCCAATGCAGGAGACCCGGGTTCGATCCCTGGGCTGGGAAGATCCCCTGGAGAAGGAAATGGTAACCCACTCCAGTATTCTTGCCTGGAGAATCCCATGGACAGAGGAGCCTGGCAGGCTACAGTCCACAGGGTCGCAAAGAGTCGGACACAACTGAGCGACTTCACTTCTTCACTTCACTGTATAGAGGACAATAGTACAGTATCTTTATTTCAAGCCCAGATGTCCAGAAGCAAGTGTAAAAGCAATAGTGATATAGCTGGTACTATACTAACAAGCACAAAGCAATAATGACAGAAACAAAAGTAAAAATATTTGAGACTGGAGTGAGAAGAGAAAGAAGTAACTGAACTGAAGAGATTCATGACACAGAAAATGGTAAGAGGATTTTCTCTGAGGAGGTCTTATAAATTTTTGAATCATAGGACCCAAATGTAGAATGGTACATGAAGGTTGCAGCAGCCATTCAGAATATAATCCAATGCCAACGTGCCATCAATGACAAGAAAAAAAGAGTTACTACCCAGATATCATTGGATTGTTTTTTTCAGGAAGGTGGATAGAATTGAATCCAGCAAGGAACCAGAATCTGCCATCAACGCCAGGCAAGAGTGAAACTGCAGCTCGCCCTCCCTCTCCTATTGCTGGTGGTCCTTCAGCTCTGCCATCTCCCACCTCCTCTCCCAACTCCAGGCAGCCACTCTTCTTGCCTGTTCACTTGGTCCAGTCTCTGTACCAGCTGTTGTACTCTACTACTGTAGCTTTCAAGGTACTGTACTGTAAGATTTAAAATGTTTTATTTTTGTTTGCTTTTTATGTATTATTTGTGTGAAAGGTACTATAAACCTTTTACAGTACAGTACTGTACTGTACCGATTGTGTTAGTTGGGTAACTAGACATTTTATTGGACCTATGAACCAACTGAATTTATGAACGAGCTCTAGGAACAGAGCTCATTCGTATGTAAGGGGACTTATTGCAGGCCCCAATTTGAAACACACACCTCTTCCATCTCCTTGCCTTTCATCAGGGCTAGTTACAAAGGTTAAAATCTTTAAGAGACTTCCTGCAGACTATATTGTGGTGGTGGTTTAGTTGCTAAGTCATGTCCAACTCCTGTGATCCCATGGACTGTAGCCTGCCAAGCTCCTCTGTCTATGGGATTCTCCAGGCAAGAATACTGGAGTGGGTTACCATTTCCTTCTCCAGGGGATCTTCCTGACCAGGAATCAAACCCGGGTCTCCTGCATTGTAGGCAGATGATTTACCAACTGAGCTATGAGGGAAGCCTCAGACTATATAGCCTCTCACTTTAAACATTTCTCCTAAGAAAGCTCTTGTGCTCTCCTGCTTCAGAGTGAGAATCCACAAGGCTAGTTCTTAGAAACTTGGAGTCTCTTGCCTCCTTCCTAACACCTTCCTAGACTGCAGACAGCCCCTATGATGAAATATCTGGCCTGTGTCCAATTATTTGCTCTGGTAGATGTTCTCGCATCTCTGTAAGACATTAACTGAAAGCTTAAATTAATGTATTTGACATAGTTTATGCATGACCCTGCCAAGATAGCATTTGAATAATTCATATGTGGTGACTGCTAAAAAAAGAAACAGAAGCATAGAGCAAAATCCTTCATTCTGATGTCAAAAAGCTTGAGCGTTCTCACACTTTCCCTAATTGTAGTAGAGATATTTGCATGAGAGACACACAAAAAATACCATTGAGAAAATCTAGCTATCAACTAGAAGAATTCATAATATTTTATGTGGTCGCTATTCTTTTCTCATGTAAACTCAGGCATAAGAAACATCTTTACAACAAAGAAGATCAAGAAATTTATGAGGAAATTACTACTACATGGCAGACTCTCCATTGATTATAAATGCTTACATATTGTTAGATTTATATTATATTAATGAATGATATCATCAGTTGAAATAGACAAAATGATAAAATAATGACAGCTGATGACATTTTATATTTTAATTTGACCAGACCTTTTATGTTAAAAGTGTGAAAAAGGGACCATATCTATTCATAACCTAACCTAAGAACACAGTCGGAAAAGCAGATGAAAATTCTCTTAGTTTTACTGAAAGAAAACATAATAATCTTGTGAGTACAATAATGCATGAAGACATAATAAAACCACAGAATGAAGTGAGCTGGGATGGCAGTGGGAAAACTGAACACTGAGATGTCACTTAAGCCTTATGACAATTTTCCAAATGAGCCAGAAATAACAAGGAATGTAGTAGAGCGAGGTGGAGCTGAAATGGAGTTGCTCTAATAGACCAAGGGACCAAGAAAACCACAATGAAGGCAGAAAAAAAATAATGTACGTGAAGAAAAGATCTCTGAAACAATAACTGCATCTGCAGAGTGAAAGATCACGCCCTCTTCCAAGAAAAATGAGTACAAGGGCAGTCAACTCTCAGGCACCTCCTGGATGAGTTGCTGGTACTTCCAAGATAAGCCAGGACACAGAGGAGACACGCCCACCAAGTTGCACAGAAGGACTGCCAGGAGAATATGAGCCGTTGTCACACTGTCGTTCAAATATAGGGAAAAGAGGAAGACACTCAAACATGAACAAACCCTAGGACTAAAGCACTTTGGAGCACTTCTTGGGGCCAAAAGTACATGCAATTAAATCAGGCCAATAAAATCATCAATGGGGAAGCCTTGTTGAAAAGCGCTCAATGTGGTGATTCCATAGAGCAATGTCTCTATAAGTTCCAAGAGAAAACGGTATCATCAGATTCTTTACGTGTCTATGCTATTTTCCTATTATCAAGGTAATAGGCTGACATTCTCAAACCTGCAAAGACTTGGGGAAGAAGCTCTGAATTTCTCTCCAAAAATTGATGGTGAAATTCAGTCATTTCGGTTGAGCTAGGAAATGGAATGGGCTTCCCAGGTGGTGCTGTGGTAAAGAATCCACTTGCCAATAACAGGAGATGCAAGAGATACGGGTTTGATCCCCGGGTTGGGAAGAGCCCCTGGAGTAGGAAATGGCAACCACTCCATTCTTGTTGCCTGGAGAATCCCACGGACAGAGGAGCCTGGCGGGCTACAGTTCACGGGGTCGCAAAGAGTGAAACATGACTGAGCAACTGAACACAAAATAAACACACACACACACACACACACACACACAGAGGTATATACATGAAAAACTTACAAAGGAACAAAGGAAGAGCAAGAATCAGGTAAGTCAATGAGAGTGTGAGATTGGATACCCCCAGGTCTGAAGGTGTCATTTCAGCTTAATCATTTCTTTTGCTTCATTCATCAGAGCACAAAGCCACCCTGTGAAATGCCTCTAATGCTGCTTCATCCTCAAAACCTCAGAGAAGAGACACTCCTGTTCCTGGGGAAATAAATAAGGCTTAGACCCTCTCTCTGGCACCCAAGGCATTATGGTGTCAAGGCACCAACACCAGCTCTGTGTATCTGACAGCATGTCTTCCCTTTGCACATAGTTTACTACTATTAATATTTCATTTGGTATTTTGAGAGAGAAAATTAATACTTTCTTTTAGCAAACATCTATTTAATGAGTGCTTACAAATAGGAAGTACTAGAGAGTGAACACTATTATCATAAGCTTTGGTCTCATCAGGGAGACAAATATATAAGGATCATTAATGCTTTGCTAGAAATTGAGAAATCAGTGTGCGTTCTTAACTTGCACCACCGCATTCCGCCAGTCCCAGAGACTGTCTCTTCTAATACAATAAATTCAGTGCCAGCTGGATGTGAAATGAGGTTTTCTAATGTATGTTTTGAATGTTTAGAAATGTGTTTAGAAATGTGAGTTTTATATTATGCATTATATATATTCTTCTTTGGGAAAACAAAATTAATGTTTTAAAATAATAAGCATTGCAGTTTACCATATGGTTTTTTAGAGTTCTTGTTACTATTTGTGTTCAGTGCCATCCAGTTTATTTTTAAATGGATTTTCCGTTGAAGCTGATGTCTAACGCAATTAACACATGAAGTTAGGGTCAGACAGCATGAATTATTCATTGGGTTCTCACACTTGCCTTTATGGTTAAGTCATCATAATATATCATAGTTACTATGGAGAATGTTAAGTTTCTAAAACCCCAAATTATTACCCTTTATAAAGATTCTTTTTTATGTAACATAAGTATAGATGTGTTATGAGACTCATTATCAAGGAGAAAGAACTACTACTTCCAGAGAATAAATTTTGATATTATAACTTTAAATAAAACATAATCTGTATCTTTAATTAAGTTAGATTTGTGGACACATAAGTTCCTAAGAAATAGAGCACTTTTAAAAGCATTATCTTCCTTTAAGACTGAGTTTAAGTATGTTTATTTTGGTACATTAGTCTATAATTAATTCTGATTTTATATCCCCTAAGATTATGCATGAACACAAAGTGAGGGGAAGTATATTCAATCTGCAAGACAAAAGCTACTATTGTTCTCTAGGAATTTCTTTTATTAACACAATCATTTTAATTTGAGTTTTAATATATCTCGAAGTAGTGATGTACTGTTCATTTATATCTAAGTCATGGGTTTGAGGAGCCTGGCAGTCTGCAGTCCATGGGGTTGCAAGAGTCGAACACAATTTAGCAACTAAACCACCACCACCTTGGGCTTGAAAATGGAGTTTACAGGCTATGGTTCCATCGCCCTTAGATTAAAATGTAAAAAGTCCTCCTGACAACCCTCCCAGCCCTGCAAAACTTTCTCTCTTGCACATTGCTCCTCAAGCAGTGCGTCTCCTCTCTACTTTCTCTCCACACTGGCCTCTCTGAAGACTCCAAAACTCATTTCTGACTCTAGACTCCTGCCTTTGTTCTTTATTCTGCATACTGGTCATGCTCTCCCCAAATCGCCTCACTGTAGCCAAGCCAGGCCTTGAGGGGTTAGTTCAGATGTCACCTCGGAGAAGACATACCGATCTTATATTGTCTTCATAACAAATTACTATTTAAAATTATCTCGCTAATGTATTTGCTACTTCACAAACCGTAATTACAAGTTAATTATGACCTGTCCCACAAGCAATGTGACCTATGTGAGACTTAAACACTGGTTCCTGCCTCTTTTGGTCCCTGTGTTCCTATCAGCAGAGTTAGGGCGCATGTTCAACATGGAGTGAGTGGTCATTACATGTTTGCAGAGTGAATGAACTAGGATTACCACGGACAGGGGTTGGCAAACTTTTTCAGGAAAGGATCTGTTGATAAATATTTCAGACTTCCTTAGGTATTCTCTCTTTTCTTTTCCTTTCCTTTCCTTTCCTTTCTACAACTCTTTAAAAATGTGAAAAATCACTCTTGGGCAGACTTTACAAGACAGGCCATGGGGCAGTTTTGCCAATGGCTGGATTTTGCTCATGGGTCACAAGCATGGTGCCCCAATCCCAATCAAGGTGGCTTGTTATACAGTATATTCTTATTCCCGACCTTTAAATTAATCCCTAGAGATGGGGCCCAGAAATCTGTGTTTTCCTTAAGGAATTGTCACTCAGTCATGTCCAAGTCATATCTCTTTGTGACCCCATGGACTGTAGCCTACCAGGCTCTTCTGTCCATGGGATTCTCCAGGCAAGAATATTGGAGTGGTTAGCCATTCCCTTCTCCAAGAGGTCTTCCCAACCCACAGATCAAACTCCAGTTTCCTTCATTGCAGGCAGATTCTTTATTGTCTGAGCCATCTAAGAAGATTTCTTGATACTTAGCAACTAAAAATTTGAGAAAGAGGGGATTGAAGTGAAGTGAATAAGTTTACTAAGTCACTAAGGAAAGAAAATTATCACAATAAAATTTCGTTAAAGCAATACAATTTATAAAAAAATAAAGTTTTTTTTTGTAAAATGTTGAATAATAGTTTAATTTTTATAGAATTTATCACATTCACTTACCCTAAGTTCTCCACATTTAATGAGGAACAGAAATTTATCTGCTTTTCTTAGATGCCAAGAAGTAGAATTTTTTTATTCTATTCCATTATACAAATGATTAAAAAAAAAACCTGAAGCTTAAACTTAAATGAAAAAATCCCATGCTTTGTTCCACACTATTTTCAGACTTTGCAGTGGACACCAGTGCTGGCTATAAACTTTTTGTTTAGTAGAAACCTAACATGGAATCAGGTCACTGAGAAGGAGAAACTTTTAAGAGGACATTCTTCAAAGGGAAAAATGTAGAAGTATTTCAGTGAAATGGAAAGTATAACTGTGACTATTCTCACTTTCAATGTAGCAATCTTTCAGCACAGGCTTGAAAAAGTTTTGCTTCTATAGATTTTAGTGTCAAATTGATTTATCATTTACCAGATGCTAGGAACAATGTGGAAAGTAGAAATAAAAATTAAAAGTAACAACTGCAATCTATTTGTAATTGTTTAGTGTCCTTTCTGTTTCTTTGTTTTTTGTTTTTCTCAGCTATATAGAAGCTTGCACTGTATTTTCTCTGATCTGACTTTGAAGGAAATGGCAACCCACTCAAGTATTCTTGCCTGGAGAATCCCATGGACAGAGTAGCCTGACAAGCTACAGCCCATGGGATCGCAAGAGTTGGACACGACTTAGCGACTAAACCACCACCACCATCACCAGTCCAAAGATGTGTGATTAATATAAACTCTCAATTTATTATGTCTATGCTTCTATTTATTAGTAGTATCTATGCCAGGCTTCTCTTATGGCTCAGCTGTTAAAGAATCTGCCTGCAATGTGGGAGACCTGGATTCAATCCCTGGGTTGGGAAGATCCCCTGGAGAAAGGAACAGCTACCCACTCCAGTATTTTGGCCTGGAGAATTCCATGGACTAGTCCATGGGGTCGCAAAGAGTCAGATATGACTGAGCAACTTTCACTTTCCTTTCACGCCTTTATTACTTACTGATAATGCTTGTTTTCAACACTGTGTTCAGTTTAGTCACTCAGTTGTGTCCGACTCTTTGCGACCCCATGAACTGCAGCACGCCAGGCCTCCCTGTCCATCACCAATCCCCGGAGTGCACCCAAGCTCACGTCCATTAAGTCGGCGATGCCATCCAGCCATCTCATCCTCTATCATCCCTTCTCCTCCTGCCCTCAATCCCTCCCAGCATCAGAGTCTTTTCCAATGAGTCAGCTCTTCGCATGAGGTGGCCAAAGTATTGGAGTTTCAGCCTCAGCATCAGTCCTTCCAATGAACACCCAGGACTGATCTCCTTTAGAATGGAATGGTTGGATCTCCTTGCAGTCCAAGGGACTCTCAAGAGTCTTCTCCAACACCACAGTTCAAAAGCATCAATTTTTTGGCTCTCAGCTTTCTTCACAGTCCAACTCTCACATCCATACATGACCACTGGAAAAACCATAGCCTTGACTAGATGGACCTTTGTTGGCAAAGTAATGTCTCTGCTTTTGAATATGCTGTCTAGGTTGGTCATAACTTTCCTTCCAAGGAGTAAGCGTCTTTTAATTTCATGGCTGCAATCACCATCTGCAGTGATGTCCAACACTGTGTTACCCTCTTCATTTTGTGAATGAAGAAGCCTAGGCTGAAAAAGTATTAGAAAGTCAACCAAGGCCACACCCGTGGGAAGTGGTGGAGTTGGAAGGACTATCAGTGGGCAAGCCTAAAATATTCCAATAGAAGAAAAGGAGAGAAACCAAGGATCTGGACCCATGCAAAGGAGGAGAAAGGATAAACAAGGTGGGAAAAGTGGAGAAACAAAGAGCTGTCTTGGGTTCATATCACCTGACAAGATTTCTTGACAATGTCCAGCAACGAAGAATAGTGTTTCCAGTTTCTTCTTCCATTTAGTGTCTTTTAACTTTTGTGTGAAAAATAAGTTTTATGATATTACTTAACATGAGTACATCTTGTCATTTTTCCTAAATTTTGTGTGTTTTGAAGAAAAAAGAGTTTTCCCTAAACAGAACAGAAACCAACCCTACCCAAATCACATTCCTTAAACTTCTTCCATTGAACATAATTTTTTACCCTAGAAGACCTGCAACTAAATGTCAGATAGACAATAACTAATCTAGGCCAAAAGTTCATATTTAATTGTGAGGGACCTGGATTGAACATTCTTTATTGGAATGTTTTTTCAGGAAATAAGTCACTTCACAATAGATTCCAAAACCTGGGATCATGACAACTAAGAGGCCAGAATACAATGTGGAAAGTTGATTACAATATGCAGAATCACATACATATAGCTGGTTCTGCACACACATGCATGTACACACAAACACACCCAGCTTTCTTTCCAGAAAATGTTTAAGTGTTTATTGTTCCATTACCATATAAAAGGATACAAGCATATTCCTATGATTATGTCAGCGTTTCAAAAAGCTATTATTTTATATTAATGCCAATTTTCTAAAACCATGAGGTACTTATTATAAGATATAAATGATCTTAGACAATTAAATTCTACACTGCTGGAATATGCTTATTTCAATAGGAAGATCATTTATGTGATAAAGAGATGATAACAAAAACCTAAAACCATGGCCCACAATTATCAAGATAAAGTATTTTGTCATGTAATAATCTGACACATTAGTATCTCCTTAAAAGCTATACAAATTGAGCATTTTCTTTGCAAAGCACAATGTAGTGTCATGATGATTTTCTTGCCTGCCACTGTGATATCTAGTAAGTACCAAAGCTTAATCTGATCAAAATGTTTGTGAAGCTACCAATGATCAGAGAGTAACAATGGTGATCCAACCACAGTGTGGTCATATCGTTCCATAGATTGGCATGGAACAAATGACCTTGTTTTCCTTGGTGGGGAAGAGTGGTTACTGAGTGAAAAGGAAACTTAGATTGCAAAAATAATTTCACAGCAGCTATTCTTCAACTTGTGTATGAATTTATTATTATTACTACCAATTATTATCCCTAGAACTGTAAACTATTTTAATTAACATGTCCATATGAGAATGACACTCAGTTGATAAAATGATTTAAAACAAGTATACAGGCTTGCATTTCTGATAATATGAAAGTGTTATTCACTCAGTCGTGTCTGACACTTTGCGACCACATGAACTGCAGCCCCAGGCTCCTTTGTCCATGGGATTTTCCAGGCAAGGATACTGAAGTGGGTTGCCATTTCCTTTTCCAGGGATCTTCCTGATCCAGGAATGGAACCCAGGTCTCCTGTACTACAAGTAGATTCTTTACCGACTGAGGTACCAGGGCAGCCCCTTCTGATAATATACTAGACTACAAATCCTGAAATTTCTATCCCCACAAAATCTTCAAAATATTAAAAAATCTTCTAAAAACAGATAACCAAGATTATGAGAAAGTAAAGAGAATCTTTAGAAGGGAATAATGAAGCGAGCATATCAATACACAGTGACTTTAAAAATGTCCAAATACAGAAGCTTGCAATATAGACATTTTCTGATCCCCAAGGAGATGGCTCAGATGGCAA
>NW_017199453.1:0-7333 GCF_001704415.2 Capra hircus | reverse complement strand
GGCATCGACGGGAGAGGAATCCCAGAGGCCCCGAGCAACGCGCATGGGACTGGCCTTTCCTGAGGCACCAGAGCGTTCCTGAGGTCCCCGTCGTAAGTCGCGAGCACCTGCCACAACTCGAGAAAATTTAGGAGGTTTTCCCCTCCAGGAGAGATGAGGCCCAATTCAGCTGAGGCGTCTCGTGGCTAATCACACCTAACCTCTGGAACTTCCAAAGGGTCCTTCACACAGTTGCTGCAACTCAAGAAGTTCCCGACATGCCCGTCTCCACTCGAGAGGAAGCACGAGAGTCCGCCAACATCCAGAGGAGCCCGTTTCTGCCTCCTAGCTCGAGAGGAGGGATCCTTCCTGCGTGGTCGGGAAAGAATTCCTGGGCTATCTCAAGAGGAGGCTCTACACAGGAAAGGCGAGAGGAACTGCAGGGTCGTGCCACCATTCCAGAGTCCCCCAGATGTCTCAGTCCATTGCAGGGAATCCTGTTTTTCCTGCACTGCCTCGACTTTGAAGCCGAGGATCCACTCACACAACGGTGGCACGTGGGACAGCCTGTGGGAAAGCTCGTGGGAAAGCCTCGTGGGAAAGCCTCGAGGGAAAGCCGCAGATCCTTGATCCACGCGAAGGGAAGTGTGACCTGCTGCTACAGCTCGGGAGGAAAGCGCACGTGCATGTCCCACTCGAGAGGAGGACTGACTCCCCTGGGAGACTCCAGAAGTACCCCAAGATCCATGTCAGCACTGGAGAGGATTCCTCAGGTTCTGGCCCCGACTCCACACAAGGTCTTAGGCCCGGCATCGACGGGAGAGGAATCCCGAGTTGCCCCCGAGCAACTCGCATGGCGACTGGCCTTTCCTGAGGCCAACAGAGCGTGTCCCTGAGGTCCCCGTCGTAAGTCGAGAGCACCTGCCGCGACCCGAGAAAATCCAGGAGGTTCTCCCCTCCAGGCGAGATGAGGCCCATTTCCGATGAGGCGTCTTGAGGCTAATCACACCTAACCCTGGAACTTCCAAAGGGTCCTTCACACCCTTGCTGCAACTCAAGAAGTTCCCCGACATACCCATCTCCACTCGAGAGGAAGCACGAGAGTCCCGCCCGCATTCAGAGGAGCCCCCTTCCGCCTCCTAGCTCGAGAGGAGGGATCCTTTCCCTGCGTGGTGGGGAAAGAATTCCTCCGCGCAGATCCCTTGATCCCGTGTGACCCTGCTGCTACAGCTCGGGAGGAAAGCGCACGTGCAAGAGAGGAGGACTGACTCCCTCCAAGATCCAGGCACTGGAGAGGATTCCTCAGGTTCTGGCCCCGACTCCACACAAGGTCTTAGGCCCGGCAACTCCCCGAGGCCCCCGTCGCATGCCTGGCCTTTCCTACCATTCCCTGAGAAGTCGAGAGCACCTGCCGCATCCAGTTCTCAGGCGAGATGAGGCCCATTTCCAGGGAGGCTAATCACACCTAACCCCTGGAACTTCCAAAGGGTCCTTCACACTTGCTGCACTGCCTACGAGAGGAAGCACGAGAGTCCCGCCCGCATTCAGAGGAGCCGCCTCCTAGGATCCTTTCCCTGCGTGGTGGGGAAAGAATTCTTCCCGTCGCATCTCAAGAGGAGGCGCTCTCCACGGAAAGGCGAGAGGAACTCCAGGGTCGTGCCACCATTCCCAGAGTGGATGTCTCAGTCAGGGAAACCTGTTTCCCTGCACTGCCTCGGAGGATCCACTCACACCACGGTGTCACGTGGGACAGCCCTCGAAAGCCTCCTGGGATAGCCTCGAGGGAAAGCCACAGATCCCTTGATCCAAGAGAAGGGAAGCGTGACCCTGCTGCTACAGCTCGGGAGGAAAACGCACGTGCATGCCCACACCCGAGACGAGGACTGACTCCCTTGGGGAGACTCCAAAAGTACCCCAAGATCCGTTACAGCACTGGAGAGGAATCCTCAGGTTCTGGCACCGACTTCACACAAGGTCTTAGGCCCCGGCATCCACGGGAGAGTAATCCCGAGAGGCCCCGAAGAACTCGCATGGGGACTCGCCTTTCCTAAATACACAAGAGCCAGTCCCTGAGGTGCCCGTCTAAAGTAGAGAGCACCTGCCGCATCTCGAGGAAATCCAGGAGATTCTCCCTTCCAGGCGAGATGAGGCCCATTTCCACTTAGGCCTCTCGAGGCTAATCACACCTAACCACTGGAACTTCCAAAGGGTCCTTCACACAATTGCTGCATCTCATGAAGGTCCCAAACATACCCGTCTCCTCTCGAGAGGAAGCACGAGAGTCCCGCCCACATCCAGAGGAGCCCGGTTTCCGCCTCCTACCTCAAGAGGAGGGATCCTTTCCCTGCGTGGTCAGGAAAGAATTCCCGGCATTCCCGTCGCATCTCAAGAGGAGGCGCTCTCCACGGGAAAGGCGAGAGGAACTCCAGGGTCGTGCCACCATTCCCAGAGTCCCCCAGATGTCTCAGTCTTTTCCAGGGAAACCTGTTTCCCTACACTGCCTCGATTGTCAGGACGAGGATCCAATCACACCACGGTGTCACGTGGGACAGCCCTTTTGGAAAGCCTCGAGGGAAAGCCACAGATCCCTTGATCCACGCGAAGGGCAGCGCTACACTGCAGCTACAGCTCGGGAGGAAAGCACACGTGCATGCCCCACTCGAGACGAGGACTGACTCTCCTGGGGAGACTCCAAAAGTACCCCAAGATCCATGTCAGCACTCGAGAGGAATCGTCAGGTTCCGGCACCGAGTCCAAACAAGATCTTAGCCCCCGGCATCGACGGGAGAGGAATCCTGAGAGGCCGCCGAGCAACAAGCATGGGGACTGGCCTTTCCTGAGGCCACCA
Source organism: Capra hircus (assembly GCF_001704415.2). NCBI lineage: Eukaryota > Metazoa > Chordata > Mammalia > Artiodactyla > Bovidae > Capra > Capra hircus. The sequence goes on along the minus strand of NW_017199453.1, from coordinate 4,506 downwards.
GAGCGGGTCCCTGAGGTTCCGGTCGTAAGTCGAGAGCACCTGCCGCAAATCGAGAAAATCCAGGAGGTTCTCCCCTCCAGGCGAGATGAGGCCCATTTGCGCTTAGGCATCTCGAGGCTAATCACACCTAACCTCTGGAACTTCCAAAGGGTCCTTCACAGCCTTGCTGCAACTCAAGAAGTTCCCCAACATACCCGTCTGCACTCGAGAGTAAGCTCGAGAGTTCCGCCCACATCCAGAGGAGCCCTGTTTCCGCCTCCTAGCTCGAGAGGAGCGATCCTTTCACTGCGTCGAGGGGAAAGAATTCCCCGCGTTCCCGTCGCATCTCAAGAGGAGGCGCTCTCCACAGGAAAGGCGAGAGGAACTCCAGAGTCGTGCCACCATTCCCAGAGTCCCCCAGATGTCTCAGTCCATTCCAGGGAAACCAGTTTTCCCTGCACTGCCTCGACTTTCAAGCCGAGGATCGACTCACACCACGGTGGCTCGTGGGACTGCCCTTTGGAAAACTTCCTGGGAAAGCCTCCTGGGAAAGCCTCAAAGGAAAGCCACAGATCCCTTGATCCACGGGAAGGGAAGCGCGAAGGGAAGCGCATGCACTCGACAGCTGGCTCCCCTGGGGAGACTCCAGAAGTACCCCAAGATCCATGGGGAGAGAATCCTCAGGTTCCGGCAACAACTCCACACTAGGTCTTAGGCACCAGCATCGACCCCTCGCATCTGATGCCACCATGGCGGGTCCCTGAGGACTGACCAGGAGGTTCTCCCTGCAAGGAGATGAGCCCCATTCCGCTGAGGAGGCTAATCACACCTAAACTCTGGAACTTCCAAAGGGTCCCACACCCTTGCTGCAGTTCCCCGACATCCACTCGAGAGGAAGCACGAGAGTTCCAGAGGAGCCCCGTTTCCGACTCCTAGCTCGAGAGGAGGGATCCTCCAGAATTCCCGGTTTCCGTCGCATCCAAGAGGAGGCGCTCTCCACAGGAAAGGCGAGACGAACTCCAGGGTCGTGGAACCATTCCAGAGTCCCCAGATATCTCAGTCCATTCCAGGGAAACCTGTTTACCCTGCACTGCCTCGACTTTCAAGCCGAGGATCGATTCACACCACGGTGGTACGTGGGACAGCCCTGTGCGAAAGCCTCGAGGCATAGCCTCGTGGGAAAGCCTCCTGGGAAAGCCTCGCCATGTGGAAGGGAAGCGCCACACAGCTGCCACAGCTCTGCATACCCCTCTCGAGACGAGGACTGACTCCCTGGCTTCAGAAGTACCCCAGATCCATGTTAGCACTGGAGAGGAATCCTCAGGTTCCGGCACCGACTTCACACTAGGTCCCCGGCATCGACGGGAGAGGAATCCCGAGAGGCCCGAGCAACTCGCATGTGGACTGGCCTTTCCTGAGGCCACCAGAGCGGGTCTCTGAGTCCCGGTCGTAAGTCGAGAGCACCTGCCGCATCTCGAGAAAATCCAGGAGGTTCTCCCTCCAGGCGAGATGAGGCCCATTTGCGCTGAGGCTTCTCGAGGCTAATCACACCTAACCCCTGGAACTTCCAAAGGGTCCTTCACACCCTTGCTGCAACTCAAGAAGTTCCCCGACATACCCTTCTCCACTCGAGAGGAAGCACGAGAGTTCCGCCCACATCCAGAGGAGCCCCGTTTCCGCCTCCTAGCTCGAGAGGAGGGATCCTTTTCCAGCGTGTTCGGGAAAGAATTCCCGGCGTTCCCGTCGCATCTCAAGAGGAGGCGCTCTCAACAGGAAAGGCTAGAGGAACTCCAGTGTCGTGCCACCATTCCCAGAGTCCCCCAGATGTCTCAGTCCATTCTAGGGAAACCTGTTTTCCCTGCACTGCCTCGATTTTCAAGACAAGGATCGACTCACACCATGGTGGCACGTGGGACAGCCCTGTGGGAAAGCCTCAGGGGAAAGCCACAGATTGCTTGATCCACGTGAAGAGAAGCGCGACACTACTGCTACAGCTCGGGAGGAAAGCGCACGTGTATTCCCCTCTCGAGACGAGGACTGACTCCCCTGGGGAGACTCCAGAAGTACCCCAAGATACATGTCAGCACTGGAGAGGAATCCTCAGGTTCCAGCACCGACTTCACACTAGGTCTTAGGCCCCGGCATCGACGGGAGAGGAATCCCGAGAGGCCCCGAGCAACTCGCATGTGGACTGGCCTTTCCTGAGGCCACCAGAGCGGGTCACTGATGTCCCCGACGTAAGTCGAGAGCACCAGCCGCAACTCGAGAAAATCCAGGAGTTTCTCCCCTCCAGGCGAGATGAGGCCCATTTCCGCTGAGGCGTCTTGAGGCTAATCAAGCCTAACTTCTCTAACTTCCAAAGGGTCCTTCACACCCTTGCTGCAACTCAAGAAGTTCTCCGACATACCCGTCTCCACTCGAGAGGAAGCACGAGAGTCCCGCCCACATTCAGAGGAGTACCGTTTCCGCCTACTAGCTCGAGAGGAGGTATCCTTTCCCTGCGTGTTCGGAAAGAATTCCCGGCGTTCCCGTCGCATCTCAAGAGCAGACGCTCTCCACAGGTAAGGCGAGAGGAACACAAGGGTCGTGCCACCATTCCCAGAGTCCCCCAGATGTCTCAGTCCATTCCAGGGAAACCTGTCTTCCCTGCACTGCCTCGACTTTCAAGCCGAGGATCACTCACACCACGGTGGCACGTGGGACAGCCCTGTGGGAAAGCCTCGTGGGAAAGCCTCGTGGGAAAGACTCGAGGGAAAGACACAGATCCCTTGATCCACGCGAAGGGAAGCGCGACACTGCTGCTACAGCTCGGAAGGAAACAGCACGTTCATGCCCCCACTGGAGACGAGGACCGACTCCATTGAGGAAACTCCAGAATTACCCCAATATCAATGTCGGCACTGGAGAGGAATCCTCAGGTTCCGGCACCGACTCCACACAAGTTCTTAGGCCCCGGCATCGTCGGGAGAGGAATGCCGACAGGCCCCGAGCAACTCGCATGGGGACTGGCCTTTCCTGAGGCCACCATAGCGTGTCCCTGAGGTCCCCGTCGTAAGTTAAGAGCACCTGCCGCAACTCGAGAAAATCCAGGAGGTTCTCCCCTCCAGGAGAGATGAGGCCCATTTCGGCTGAGACGTCTCGAGGCTAATCACACCTAACCTCTGGAACTTCCAAAGGGTCCCTCACACCCTTGCTGCAACTCAAGAAGTTCCCCGACATACCCGTCTCCACTCGAGAGGAAGCACGAGAGTCCGCCCACATTCAGAGGAGTCCCGTTTCCGCCTCCTATCTCGAGAGGAGGGATCCTTTCCCTGCGTGTTCGGGAAAGAATTCCCGGTGTTCCCGTCGCATCTCAAGAGGAGGCGCTCTCCACAGGAAAGGCGAGAGGAACTCCAGGGTCGTTCCACAATTCCCAGAGTCCCCCAGACATCTCAGTCCATTCCAGGGAAACCTGTTTTCCCTGCACTGCCTCGGCTTTCAAGCCGAGGATCGACTCACACTCCGGTGGCACGTGGGACAGCCCTGTGGGAAAGCCTCGTGGGATAGCCTCGTGGGAAAGCCTCGAGGGAAAGCCACAGATCACTTGATCCCTGCGAAGGGAAGCGTGACAACGCTGCTACAGCTCGGGAGAAAAGCGCAAGTGCATGCCCCCTCTCAAGATGAGGACTGACTCCCCGGGGGAGACCCCAGAAGTACCCCAAGATCCATGTCAGCACTGGAGAGGAATCCTCAGGTTCCGGCACCAAATCAACACAAGGTCTTAGGCCCCGGCATCGAAGGGAGAGGAATCCGGAGAGGCCCCCGAGCACTCGCATGGGGTCTGGCCTTTCCTGAGGCCACCAGAGCGGGTCTCTGAGGTCCCGGTCGTAAGTCGAGAGCACCTGCCGCATCTCGAGAAAATCCAGGAGGTTCTCCCCTCCAGGCGAGATGAGGCCCATTTGCGCTGAGGCTTCTCGAGGCTAATCACACCTCAACCCTGGAACTTCCAAAGGGTCCTTCACACCCTTGCTGGCAACTCAAGAAGTTCCCCGACATACCCGTCTCCACTCGAGAGGCACGAGAGTTCCGCCCACACATCCAGAGGAGCCCGTTTCCGCCTCCTAGCTCGAGAGGAGGGATCCTTTTTCCAGCGTGTTCGGGAAAGAATTCCCGGCGTTCCCGTCGCATCTCAAGAGGAGGCGCTTCTCAAAGGAAAGGCTAGAGGAACTCAGTGTCGTGCCACCATTCCCAGAGTCCCCCAGATGTCTCAGTCCATTCTAGGGAAACCTGTTTTCCCTGCACTGCCTCGATTTTTCAAGACAAGGATCGACTCACACCATGGTGGCACGTGGGACAGCCCTGTGGGAAAGCCTCAGGGGAAAGCCACAGATTGCTTGATCCACGTGAAGAGAAGCGCGACACTACTGCTACAGCTCGGGAGGAAAGCGCACGTGTATTCCTCTCGGAGACGAGGACTGACTCCCCTGGGGAGACTCCAGAAGTACCCCCCAAGATACATGTCAGCACTGGAGAGGAATCCTCAGGTTC
>NW_017199452.1:0-7334 GCF_001704415.2 Capra hircus | reverse complement strand
GTCTGGGGGCGCAAGGAACCGCTGAAGGAGCCCTGCTGTTGCCCTTCGCTTCCCTCTGACAGAGCTTTCAACTGCTGGAGCCCCGCAGTGTGCAACCCACCAGCCCCTAAAGCCCTCCTCAAGGACGCTTTGGGCCTAAGGCAAAGGCAAGGCAGGGGTAGAGCTGAAGCCAGGAAGGCGCCAGTGGCGTTTCCGAGGCCTCACACAGCCTGCTCCTTCCTGGGAGGGAGCCTTAAAGCAAGGCAAGTCTGCGCAAGGCTCGCCTATGGCAGAGCATCTTGGTGCCAGGAACTCTGCAAGATCGGGCCTCTGAACAGAGCTAGAGATCTGCCGTACTGGAGTCGCACTTAGCTTCGTGTAAGCAGGGATTTCAGCTTGACGGGGACTTGCTGCCTCCTCTTCCCCCCGAGGAGGCTCGCTTCCCTGCTGGCTGTGCACTCGCCTATCGGGCGGGGGCGGGGCTCCTCCAGCAGGTCTTGCCTCAGGGGCTGCTTCCCCTGAGTTGGGGCTGTGGGCAGGAACCCAGACACGCAGGATCAGGCCCCAAACACCTGCACATGTCTCTGCTGGGGAGGAGAGTGTGCTAGGGAACCTACGTCTGTCATACACTTTCTGGGCACCCAAGGAATCAGCCTCCGTGTGTGCGGGGCTGAAAACCCAGCCAGGGGCCTGGGAGCCTGGTGCTCTCCGTGTGGCGCTGAATCTGGGCGGCCAAGCAACCGCTGGAGGAGCCCTGCAGTTGCCCTTCCCTTCCCTCTGACAGAATTCTCACTGCTGGAGCCCTTGGCAGTGTGCAACCCACCAGCCCCTAAGCTCTCCTTAAGGAGGACTGGGACCTAAGTGCAAAGGCAAGGCAGGATTGGAGCTGAGGCAAGAAAGGCGCCAGTGGCGACTCCCAGGCTCCTGCTGCCTGCTCCTTCCTGGAGAGGCAGCCTAAAAGCAAGGCAAGTCTGGGCAAGGCTAGCCCCGGCAGAGAGCAGCCTCGCGCCAGGAACTCTGCCAGATCGGGGCTCTGAGCAGAGCTAGAGCTCTGCCGTACTGGAGGCGCACTTAGCTCCGTGCAAGCAGGGCTTTCAACTTGACGGGGCTGGGCTGCCTCCTCTTCCCCCGAGGAGGCTCGCTTCCCTGCTGGCTGTGCACTCGCCTATCAGGCGGGGGGCGCAGGGCTCCTCCAGCAGGTCTTGCCTCAGGGGCTGCTTCCCCTGAGTTGGGGCTGTGGGCAGGAACCCAGACACGCAGGATCAGGCCCCAACCACCTGCACATGTCTCTGCTGGGGAGAGAGTGCTAGGGAACCTACGTCTGTCATACACTTTCTGGGCACGCCAAGGAATCAGCCTCCCGTGTGTGCGGGGCTGAAAAACCCCAGCCAGGGGCCCTGGGAGCCTGGTGCTCTCGGTGCGGCGCTGATTCTAGGCGGGCCTAGAAACCGCTGGAGGAGCCCTGCAGTTGCCCTTCCCTTCCCTCTGACAGAGCTCTCACTGCTGAAGCCCTTGGCAGTGTGCAACCCACCACCCCCTAAGCCCTCCCCAACGCACGCCTGGCACCTATGTGCAAAGGCAAGGCAGGATTGGAGCTGAGGCAAGGAAGGCACCAGTGGCGTCTCCCAGGCTCGCTCAGACAGCTCCTTCCTGGGGAGGGAGCCTAAAAAGCAAGGCAAAGTCTGGGCAAGGCGAGCCCCCGGCCGAGCAGCCTCGCGCCAGAAACTCTGCCAGATCGGGGCTCTGAGCAGAGCTAGAGCTCTGCCGTACTGGAGGCCCACTTAGCTCCGTGCAAGCAGGGCTTTCCTCTTGACTGGGCTCGGCTGCCTCCTCTTCTCCCGAGGAGGCTCGCTACACTGCTGGCTGTGCTCTCGCCTATCAGGCGGGCGCGCAGGGCTCCTCCAGCAGGTCTTGCCTCAGGGGCTGCTTCCCCTGAGTTGAGGCTGTGGGCGGGAACCCAGACACGCAGGATAAGGCCCCAACCACCTGCACATGTCTCTGCTGGGGAGGAGAGTGCTAGGGAACCTACGTCTCTCACACACTTTCTAGGCACCCACGGAGTCAGCCTCTGGGAGTGTGGGGATGCAAAACCCAGCCAGGGGGCCCTTGGAACCTGGTGCTCTCCGTGCGGAGCTTTGTCTGGGCGGCCAAGGAACCGCTGAAGGAGCCCTGCTGTTGCCCTTCGCTTCCCTCTGACAGAGCTTTCACTGCTGGAGCCCTTGGCAGTGTGCAACCCCACCAGCCCCTAAGCCCTCCTCAAGGACGCTTGGGACCTAAGTGCAAAGGCAAGGCAGGGGTAGAGCTGAAGCCAGGAAGGCGCCAGTGGCGTTTCCGAGCCTCACACAGCCTGCTCCTTCCTGGGGAGGGAGCCTTAAAGCAAGGCAAGTCTGCGCAAGGCTCGCCTATGGCAGAGCATCTTGGTGCCAGGAACTCTGCCAGATCGGGCCTCTGAACAGAGCTAGAGATCTGCCGTACTGGAGTCCGCACTTAGCTTCGTGTAAGCAGGGATTTCAGCTTGACGGGGACTTGCTGCCTCCTCTTCCCCCGAGGAGGCTCGCTTCCCTGCTGGCTGTGCACTCGCCTATCAGGCGGGGGGCGCAGGGCTCCTCCAGCAGGTCTTGCCTCAGGGGCTGCTTCCCCTGAGTTGGGGCTGTGGGCAGGAACCCAGACACGCAGGATCAGGCCCCAAACCACCTGCACATGTCTCTGCTGGGGAGGAGAGTGCTAGGGAACCTACGTCTGTCATACACTTTCTGGCACCCAAGGAATCAGCCTCCGTGTGTGCGGGGCTGAAAACCCCAGCCAGGGGACCTGGGAGCCTGGTGCTCTCCGTGTGGCGCTGAATCTGGGCGCCAAGCAACCGCTGGAGGAGCCCTGCAGTTGCCCTTCCCTTCCCTCTGACAGAATTCTCACTGCTGGAGCCCTTGGCAGTGTGCAACCCACCAGCCCCTAAGCTCTCCTTAAGGAGGACTGGGACCTAAGTGCAAAGGCAAGGCAGGATTGGAGCTGAGGCAAGAAAGGCGCCAGTGGCGACTCCCCAGGCTCCTGCTGCCTGCTCCTTCCTGGAGAGGCAGCCTAAAAAGCAAGGCAAGTCTGGGCAAGGCTAGCCCCCGGCAGAGCAGCCTCGCGCCAGGAACTCTGCCAGATCGGGGCTCTGAGCAGAGCTAGAGCTCTGCCGTACTGGAGGCGCACTTAGCTCCGTGCAAGCAGGGCTTTCAACTTGACGGGGCTGGGCTGCCTCCTCTTCCCCCCGAGGAGGCTCGCTTCCCTGCTGGCTGTGCACATCGCCTATCAGGCGGGGGCGCAGGGCTCCTCCAGCAGGTCTTGCCTCAGGGGCTGCTTCCCCTGAGTTGGGGCTGTGGGCAGGAACCCCAGACACGCAGGATCAGGCCCCAACCACCTGCACATGTCTCTGCTGGGGAGGAGAGTGCTAGGGAACCTACGTCTGTCATACACTTTCTGGGCACCCAAGGAATCAGCCTCCGTGTGTGCGGGGCTGAAACCCCAGCCAGGGGCCCTGGGAGCCTGGTGCTCTCGGTGCGGCGCTGATTCTAGGCGGCCTAGAAACCGCTGGAGGAGCCCTGCAGTTGCCCTTCCCTTCCCTCTGACAGAGCTCTCACTGCTGAAGCCCTTGGCAGTGTGCAACCCACCACCCCCTAAGCCCTCCCCAACCACGCCTGGCACCTATGTGCAAAGGCAAGGCAGGATTGGAGCTGAGGCAAGGAAGGCACCAGTGGCGTCTCCCCAGGCTCGCTCAGACAGCTCCTTCCTGGGGAGGGAGCCTAAAAGCAAGGCAAGTCTGGGCAAGGCGAGCCCCCGGCCGAGCAGCCTCGCGCCAGAAACTCTGGCCAGATCGGGGCTCTGAGCAGAGCTAGAGCTCTGCCGTACTGGAGGCCCACTTAGCTCCGTGCAAGCAGGGCTTTCCTCTTGACTGGGCTCGGCTGCCTCCTCTTCTCCCGAGGAGGCTCGCTACACCTGCTGGCTGTGCTCTCGCCTATCAGGCGGGCGCGCAGGGCTCCTCCAGCAGGTCTTGCCTCAGGGGCTGCTTCCCCTGAGTTGAGGGCTGTGGGCGGGAACCCAGACACGCAGGATAAGGCCCCAACCACCTGCACATGTCTCTGCTGGGGAGGAGAGTGCTAGGGAACCTACGTCTCTCACACACTTTCTAGGCACCCACGGAGTCAGCCTCTGGGAGTGTGGGGATGCAAAACCCAGCCAGGGGCCCTTGGAACCTGGTGCTCTCCGTGCGGAGCTTTGTCTGGGCGGCCAAGGAACCGCTGAAGGAGCCCTGCTGTTGCCCTTCGCTTCCCTCTGACAGAGCTTTCACTGCTGGAGCCCTTGGCAGTGTGCAACCCACCAGCCCCTAAGCCCTCCTCAAGGACGCTTGGGACCTAAGTGCAAAGGCAAGGCAGGGGTAGAGCTGAAGCCAGGAAGGCGCCAGTGGCGTTTCCGAGCCTCACACAGCCTGCTCCTTCCTGGGAGGGAGCCTTAAAGCAAGGCAAGTCTGCGCAAGGCTCGCCTATGGGCAGAGCATCTTGGTGCCAGGAACTCTGCCAGATCGGGCCTCTGAACAGAGCTAGAGATCTGCCGTACTGGAGTCGCACTTAGCTTCGTGTAAGCAGGGATTTCAGCTTGACGGGACCTTGCTGCCTCTCTTCCCCGAGGAGGCTCGCTTCCCTGCTGGCTGTGCACTCGCCTATCAGGGCGGGGGCGGCAGGGCTCCTCCAGCAGGTCTTGCCTCAGGGCTGCTTCCCCTGAGTTGGGGCTGTGGGCAGGAACCCAGACACGCAGGATCAGGCCCCAAACACCTGCACATGTCTCTGCTGGGGAGGAGAGTGCTAGGGAACCTACGTCTGTCATACACTTTCTGGGCACCCAAGGAATCAGCCTCCGTGTGTGCGGGGCTGAAAACCCAGCCAGGGGACCTGGGAGCCTGGTGCTCTCCGTGTGGCGCTGAATCTGGGCGGCCAAGCCGCTGGAGGAGCCCTGCAGTTGCCCTTCCCTTCCCTCTGACAGAATTCCACTGCTGGAGCCCTTGGCAGTGTGCAACCCACCAGCCCCTAAGCTCTCCTTAAGGAGGACTGGGACCTAAGTGCAAAGGCAAGGCAGGATTGGAGCTGAGGCAAGAAGGCGCCAGTGGCGACTCCCAGGCTCCTGCCTGCTCCTTCCTGGAGAGGCAGCCTAAAAGCAAGGCAAGTCTGGGCAAGGCTAGCCCCCGGCAGAGCAGCCTCGCGCCAGGAACTCTGCCAGATCGGGGCTCTGAGCAGAGCTAGAGCTCTGCCGTACTGGAGGCGCACTTAGCTCCGTGCAAGCAGGGCTTTCAACTTGACGGGGCTGGGCTGCCTCCTCTTCTCCCCCGAGGAGGCTCGCTTCCCTGCTGGCTGTGCACTCGCCTATCAGGCGGGGCGCAGGGCTCCTCCTCCAGCAGGTCTTGCCTCAGGGGCTGCTTCCCCTGAGTTGGGGCTGTGGGCAGGAACCCAGACACGCAGGATCAGGCCCCAAACACCTGCACATGTCTCTGCTGGGGAGGAGAGTGCTAGGGAACCTACGTCTGTCATACACTTTCTGGGCACCCAAGGAATCAGCCTCCGTGTGTGCGGGGCTGAAAACCCAGCCAGGGGCCCTGGGAGCCTGGTGCCTCTCCGTGTGGCGCTGATTCTGGCGGCCAAGAAACCGCTGGAGGAGCCCTGCAGTTGCCCTTCCCTTCCCTCTGACAGAGTCTCACTGCTGAGCCCTTGGCAGTGTGCAACCCACCACCCCTAAGCTCCCAAGGAGCCTGGGACTAAGTGCAAAGGCAAGGCAGGATTGGAGCTGAGGCAAGAAGGCCCAGTGGCGACTCCCAGGCTCCTCAGCAGCTCCTTCCTGGGAGCAGCCTAAAAGCAAGGCAAGTCTGGGCAAGGCGAGCCCCCGGCAGAGCAGGCCTCGCGCCAGGAACTCTGCCAGATCGGGGCTCTGAGCAGAGCTAGAGCTCTGCCGTACTGGAGGCGCACTTAGCTCCGTGCAAGCAGGGCTTTCTCTTGACTGGGCTCGGCTGCCTCCTCTTCCCCGAGGAGGCTCGCTTCCTGCTGGCTGTGCTCTCGCCTATCAGGCGGGGCGCAGGGCTCCTCCAGCAGGTCTTGCCTCAGGGGCTGCTTCCCCTGAGTTGGGGCTGTGGCAGGAACCCAGACACGCAGGATAAGGCCCCAACGCACCTGCACATGTCTCTGCTGGGAGGAGAGTGCTAGGGAACCTACGTCTGTCACACACTTTCTAGGCACCCACGGAGTCAGCCTCTGGGAGTGTGGGGATGCAAAACCCAGCCAGGGGCCCTTGGAACCTGGTGCTCTCCGTGCGGAGCTTTGTCTGGGCGCCAAGGAACCGCTGAAGGAGCCCTGCTGTTGCCCTTCGCTTCCCTCTGACAGAGCTTTCACTGCTGGAGCCCTTGGCAGTGTGCAACCCACCAGCCCCTAAGCCCTCCTCAAGGACGCTTGGGACCTAAGTGAAAAGGCAAGGCAGGGGTAGAGCTGAAGCCAGGAAGGCGCCAGTGGCGTTTCCGAGCCTCACACAGCCTGCTCCTTCCTGGGGAGGGAGCCTTAAAGCAAGGCAAGTCTGCGCAAGCTCGCCTATGGCAGAGCATCTTGGTGCCAGGAACTCTGCCAGATCGGGCCTCTGAACAGAGCTAGAGATCTGCCGTACTGGAGTCGCACTTAGCTTCGTGGAAGCAGGGATTTCAGCTTGACGGGGACTTGCTGCCTCCTCTTCCCCCGAGGAGGCTCGCTTCCCTGCTGGCTGTGCACTCGCCTATCAGGCGGGGCGCAGGGCTCCTCCAGCAGGTCTTGCTCAGGGGCTGCTTCCCCTGAGTTGGGGCTGTGGGCAGGAAACCAGACACGCAGGATCAGGCCCCAAACACCTGCACATGTCTCTGCTGGGGAGGAGAGTGCTAGGGAACCTACGTCTGTCATACACTTTCTGGGCACCCAAGGAATCAGCCTCCGTGTGTGCGGGGCTGAAAACCCCAGCCAGGGGACCTGGGAGCCTGGTGCTCCTCCGTGGGCGCTGAATCTGGGCGGCCAAGCAACCGCTGGAGGAGCCCTGCAGTTGCCCTTCCCTTCCCTGACAGAATCTCACTGCTGGAGCCCTTGGCAGTGTGCAACCCACCAGCCCCTAAGCTCTCCTTAAGGAGGACTGGGACCTAAGTGCAAAGGCAAGGCAGGATTGGAGCTGAGGCAAGAAAGGCGCCAGTGGCGACTCCCAGGCTCCTGCTGCCTGCTCCTTCCTGGAGAGGCAGCCTAAAAGCAAGGCAAGTCTGGGCAAGGCTAGCCCCCCGGCAGAGCAGCCTCGCGCCAGGGAACTCTGCAAGATCGGGGCTCTGAGCA
>NW_017199451.1:0-7335 GCF_001704415.2 Capra hircus | reverse complement strand
GAAAGCCTCGAGGGAAAGTCCACAGATCCCTTGATCCACCGCCAATTGAAGCCTCGATCACTGCTCTACAGCTCAGGGAAAGACGCATCGTGCATGCCCCACTCGAGTCGAGGACTGACTCCAATGGGAGCACTCCAGAAGTACCCCAGATCCACGTAACACCTGGAGAGATATCTCGCGTACCGCACCACTCCACCAACTATCTGCGCCCCGCTTCGCTAGCTTCGACGGGAGAGGAATCCGAGAGGTCCCCTGGCAACTCGCATAGGGACTGGCCTTTCTGAGGCCACCAGAGCGGGTCCTGGGGTCCCGTCGTAAGTCGAAGAAGCACTGCTGGCAACTGGAGAACATTCAGGACGTTTCCCTCAGGCGATATGAGGCCCATTTCCGCTGAGGTGTCTCGAGGCTAATCACACCTAACTCTGGAATCTCCAAAGGGTCCTTCACACCTTGCTGCAACTCAAGAGTTCCCGACATACCCGTCTCCACTCGAGAGGAAACACGAAGTCCACACACATCGACAGTAGCCCGTTTCCGCCTCCTACCTCGAGAGGAGGGATCCTTTCCCTGTGTGGTCGGGAAAGAATTCCAGCGTTTCGTGGCATCTCAAGAGAGGCGCTCTCCAGAGGAAAGGTGAGACGAACTCCATGGTCTTGCCACCATTCCCAGAGTCCACCAGATGTCTCCGTCATTCCAGGAAACCTCTTTTCCCTGCACTGCCTCGACTTTCAAGCCGAGGATCGACTCACACCACGGTGACACGAGGGACAGCCCTGTGGGAAAGCCTCGTGGGAAAGCCTCGTGGGAAAGTCTCGTTGGAAAGCCTCGAGGGAAATCCACAGATCCCTTGATACATGCGAATGGAAGCGTGACACTGCTGCTACAGCTCGGGAGGAAGCGAACGTGCATGCCCCACTCGAGACGAGGACTGACTCCCCTGGGGAGACTCCAGAAATATCCCAAGATTCATGTCAGCACTGGAGAGGAATCCTCAGGTTCCGGCAATGACCCACACAAGGTCTTAGGCCCCAGCATCGACGGAAGGGGAAATCCCGACAGGCGCCCGAGCAACTCGCATGAGGACTGGCCTTTCCTGAGGCCACCAGAGCGGGTCCCTGAGGTCCCCGTCGTAAGTCGAGAGCACCTGCCGCAACTCGAGAACATCCAGGAGGTTCTCCCCTGCAGGCGAGATGAGGCCAATTTCTGCTGAGGCGTCTCGAGGCTAATCACACCTAAACTCTGGAACTTCCTAAGGGTCCTTCACACCCTTGCTGCAACTCAAGAAGTTCCCCGACATACCCGTCTCCACTCGAGAGGAAACACGAAGTCCCACACACATCGACAGTAGCCCCGTTTCCGCCTCCTACCTCGAGAGGAGGGATCCTTTCCCTGTGTGGTCGGGAAAGAATTCCCGGCGTTTCCGTGGCATCTCAAGAGCAGGCGCTCTCCACAGGAAAGGCGAAGAGGAACTCCAGGGTCGTGCCACCATTCCCAGAGTCCCCCAGATGTCTCAGTACATTCCAGGGAAACCTGTTTTCCCTGCACTGCCTTGACTTTCAAGCCGAGGATCGACTCACACCACGGTGGCACGTGGGACAGCCCTGTGGGAAAGCCTCCTGGGAAAGCCTCGTGGGAAAGCCTCCTGGGAAAGCCTCGAGGGAAAAGCCACAGATCCCTTGATCCTCGCGAATGGAACCGCGACACTGCTGCTACAGCTCGGGAGGAAAGCGCACGTGCATGCCCCCACTCGAGACGAGGACTGACTCCCCTGGGGAGACTCCAGAAGTACCCCAAGATCCATGTCAGCACTGGAGAGGAATCCTCAGGTTCCAGCACTGGCTCCACACAAGGTCTTAGGCCCCAGCAACGACGGGAGATGAATCCCGAGAGGCCCCGATCAACTCGCATGGGGACTGGCCTTTCCTGAGGCCACTAGAGCGGGTCCCTGAGGTCCCCGTCGTAAGTTGAGAGCACCTACCGCAACTCGAGAAAATCCAGGAGTTTCTCCCCTCCAGGCGAGATGAGGCCCATTTCCGCTGAGGCGTCTCCAGGCTAATCACATCTAACATCTGGAACTTCCAAAGGGTCCTTCACACCCTTGCTGCAACTCAAGAAGTTCCCCGACATACCCGTCTCCACTCGAGAGGAAGCACGAGAGTCCGGCCCACATCCAGAGGAGCCCCGATTCCACCTTTTAGCTCGAGAGGTTTGATCCTTTCCCTGCGTGGTCGGGAAAGAATTCGCAGCATTCCCCGTCGAATCTCAAGAGGAGGCGCTCTCCAGAGGAAAGGCGAGAGGAACTCCAGGGTCGTGCCACCATTCCCAGAGTCCCCCAGAAGTCTCAGTCCATTCCAGGGAAACCTGTATTCCCTGCACTGCCTCGACTTTCAAGTCGAGGATCGACTCACACCACAGTGGCACGTGGTACAGCCCTGTGAGAAAGCCTCGTGGGAAAGCCTCGAGGGAAAGCCACAGATCCCTTGATCCATGCGAAGGGAAGCGGGACACTGCTGCTACAGCTCCGGAGGAAAGCGCACGTGCATGGCCCCACTCGAGACGAGTACTGACACCCCTGGGGGGACTCCAGAAGTACCCCAAGATCCATGTCAGAAGTGGAGAGGAATCCTCAGGTTCCGGCCACCGACTCCAACCAAGGTCTTAGGCCCCTGCATCGACGGGAGAGGAATCCCGAGAGGCCCCAGAGCAACTCGCATGGGGACTGGCCTTTCCTGAGGCCACCAGAGCAGGTCCCTGAGGTCCCCATCGTAAGTCGAGAGCACCTGCCGCAACTCCAGAAAATCCAGGAGGTTCTCCCCTCCAGGTGAGATGAGGCCCATTTCCGCTGAGGGCAACTAGGGGGTAATCACACTTAAACTCTGGAACTTCCAAAGGGTCCTTCACACCCTTGCTGCAACTCAAGAAGTTCCCCGACATACTCGACTCCACTCTAGAGGAATCGGAGAGTCCCGTCCATATCCAGAGTGGCCCCGTTTCCGCCTGCTAGCTCGAGAGGGGGGATCCTTTCCCTGCGTGGTAGAGAAAGAATTCCTAGCGTTCCCGTCGCATTTCAAGAGGAGGCGCTCTCCACAGGAAAGGCGAAAAGAACTCCAGGATCAGGCCCCATTCCCAGAGTCCCCCAGATGTCTCAGTCCATTCCAGGGAAACCTATTTTCCCAGCACTGCCTCGACTGTCAAGCCGAGGATCGACTCACTCCACGGTGGCACGTGGGACAGCCCTGTGGGAAAGACTCGTGGGAAAGCCTTGTGGGAAAGCCTCGAGGGAAAGCCCCTGATCCCTAGATCCACCGCGAAGGGAAGCGTGACACTGCTGCTACAGCTCTGGAGGAAAGCGCATGTGCATGCCCCCACTCGAGACGAGGACTGATTCCCCTGGGGAGACTCCAGAAGTACGCCAATATCCATGTCTGCACTGGAGAGGAATCCTCAGCTTCCGGCACCGACTCCACACAAGGTCTTAGGCCCTGGCATCGATGGGAGAGGAATCCCGAGAGGCCCCCGAGCAACTCGCATGGGGACTGGCTTTTCCTGAGGAAACCAGAGCGGGTCCCTGAGGTCCCCGTCGTAAGTCAAGAGCACCTGCCGCAACTCGAGAAAATCCAGGAGGTTCTCCCCTCCAGGCGAGATGAGGCCCATTTCCGCTGAGGCGTCTCGAGGCGAAACACACCTAACGTCGAGAACTTCCAAAGGGTCCTTCACACCCTTGCTTCAACTCAAGAAGTTCCCCGACATACCCGTCTCAACTCGAGAGGAAGCACGAGAGTCTCGACCACATCCAAGGAGCCCCGATTCCGCCACGTAGCTCGAGAGGAGGGATACTTTCCCTGTGTGGTCAGGAAAGAATTCCCGTCATTCCTGTCGCATCTCAAGAGGAGGCGATATCCACAGGAAAAGCGAGAGGAACTCCAGGGTTGTGCCACATTCCCAGAGTCCCCCAGGTGTCTCAGTCCATTCCAGGGAAACCTGTTTTCCCTGCACTGCCTCGACTTTCAAGCCGAGGATCGACTCACACCTCGGTGGCATGTGGGACAGCCCTGTGGGAAGGCCTCGTGGGAAAGCCTCTAGGGAAAGCCACAGATCCGTTGATCCACGCGAAGGGAAGCGCCACACTGCTGCTGCAGCTCGGGAGGAAAGCGCTCTTGCATGCCCCGACTCGAGACGAGGATTGACTCCCCTGGAGAGCCTCCAGAAGTAACCCAAGATCCATGTCTGCACTGAAGAGGAAACCTCAGGTTCCAGCACCGACTCCACACAAGGTCTTAGGCCCCAGCATCGACTGGAGAGGAATCCCGAGAGGCGCCCAAGCAACTCGCATGGGTACTGTCCTTTCCTGAGGCCACCAGAGCGGGTCCCTGAGGTCCCCGACGTAAGTCGAGAGCACCTGCCGCAACTCGAGAAAATCCAGGAGGTTCTCCCCTAAAGGCGAGTTGAGGCCCATTTCCGCAGAGGTGTCTCGAGGCTAATCACACCTAACCTCTGGAATTTCCAAATGGTCCTTCAAAACCATGCTGCAACTCAAGATGATCCCCGACATACCCGTCTCCACTCGAGAGGAAGCACGAGAGTCCCGCCCACATCCAGAGGAGCCCCGTTTCCGCCTCCTAGCTCGAGAGGAGGGATCCTTTCCCTGCGTGGTCGGGAAAGAATTCCCGGCGTTCCCGTCGCATCTCAAGAGGAGGCGCTTTCCACAGGAAAGGCGAGAGGAACTCCAGGGTCGTGCCACCATTCCCAGAGTCCCCTGGATATCTCAGTCCATTCCAGGGAAAGCTGTTTTCCCTGCAGTGCGTCGGCTTTCAAGCCGAGGATCGACTCACACCATGGTGGCACGTGGGACAGCCTTGTGGGAAAGCCTCGTGGGAAAGCCTCGAGGGAAAGACCCTGATCCCTTGATCCACGCAAAGGGAATCGCGACACTGCTGCTACAGCTCGGGAGGAAAGCGCACGTGCATGCCCCCTCTCGAGACGAGGACTGACTGCCCTGGGGAGACTCCAGAAGTACCCTAAGATCCATGTTTGCACTGGAAAGGAATCCTCAGGTTCCGGCACTGACTCCACACAAGGTCTTAGGCCCCAGCATCGACGAGACAGGAATCCCGAGAGGCCCCCGAGCAACTCGCATGGGGACTGGCCTTTCCTGAGGCCACCAGAGCGGATCCCTGAGGTCCCGGTCGTAAGTCGAGAGCACCTGCCGCATCTCGAGAAAATCCAGGAGGTTCTCCCCTCCAGGCGAGATGAGGCCCATTTCCGTTGAGGCAACTAGGGGGTAATCACGCTTTAACTCTGGAACTTCCAAAGGGTCCTTCACACCCTTGCTGCAACTCAAGAAGTTCCCCGACATACCCGTGTCCACTCAAGAGGAATCCGAGAGTCCCGCCCATATCCAGAGTGGCCCCGTTTCCGCCTGCTAGCTCGAGAGGAGGGATACGTTCCCTGCGTGGTCAGGAAAGAATTCCCGGCGTTCCCGTCGCATCTCAAGAGGAGGCGCTCTCCACAGGAAAGGCGAGAGGAACTCCAGGGTCGTGCCACCATTCCCTGAGTCCCCCAGATGTCTCAGTCCATTCCTGGGAAAACTGTTTTCCCTTCACTGCCTCGACTTTAAAGCCGAGGATCGACTCACACCACCGTGGCACGTGGGAAAGCCCTGTGGGAAAGCCTCGTGGGAAAGCCTCATGGGAAAGTCTAGATGGAAAGCCACAGATTCCTTGATCCACGAAAAGGGAATCGTGACACTGCTGCTAAGCTCGGGAGGAAAGCGCACGTGCATGCCCCACTCGAGACGAGTACTTACGCCTCTGGGGAGATTGCAGAAGTCCCGGAAGATCCATGTCGGCACTGGAGAGGAATCCACAGGTTCCGGCACTGACTCCACACAAGGTCTTAGGCCCCGGCATCGACGGGAGAGGAATCCCGAGAGGCCCCCGAGCAACTCGCATGGGGACTGGCCTTTCCTGAGGCCACCAGAGTGGGTCCCTGAGGTCCCCGTCGTAAGTCGAGAGCACATGCCGCAACTCGAGAAAATCCAGGAGGTTCTCCCCTCCAAGCGACATGAAGCCCATTTCCGCTGAGGTATCTCGAGGCTAATGACTCCTTACCTCTGGAACTTCCAAAGGGTCCTTCACACCCTTGCTGCAACTCAAGAAGTTCCGCTGACATACCCGTCTCCACTCGAGAGGAAGCAGGAAAGTGCCGCTCACATCAAGAGGAGCCACGTTTCCGCCTCCTAACTCGAGAGGTTTGATCCTTTCCCTGCGTGGTGGGGAAAGAATTCGCGGCGTTCCCGTCGCATCTCAAGAGGAGGTGCTCTCCAGAGGAAAAGCGAGAGGAACTCCAGGTTCGTGCCACCATTGCCAGAGTCCCCCAGATGTCTCAGTCCATTCCAGGGAACCTGGTTTCCCTGCACTGCCTCGACTTTCAAGCCGAGGATCGACTCACAGCACAGTGGCACGTGGGGCAGCCCTGTGGGAAAGCCTCGTGGGAAAGCCTCGAGGGAAATCCACAGATCCCTTGATCCACGCGAAGGGAAGTGTGACACTGCTGCTACAGCTCGGGAGGAAAGCGCACGTGCATGGCCCCACTCGAGACGAGGACTGACACCCCTGGGGAGACTCCAGAAGTACCCCAAGATCCATGTCAGCACTGGAGAGGAATCCTCAGGTTCCGGCACCGACTCCACACAAGGTCTTAGGCCCCTGCATCGACGTGAGAGGAATCCCGTGAGGCCCCAGAACAACTTGCATGGGGACTGATCTTTCCTGAGGCCACCACAGTGGGTCCCTGCGGTCCCTGTCGTAAGTCGAGCAGCACCTGCTGCAAACTCGAGAAAATCCAGGAGGTTCTCCCCTCCAGGCGAGCTGATTCCCATTACCGCTGAGGTATCTCGAGGCTAATCACACCTTACCTCTGGAACTTCCAAAGAGTCCTTCACACCCTTACTGCAACTCAAGAAGTACCCCGACATACCCGTCTCCACCCGAGAGGAAGCACGAGAGTCCTGCCCACATCCAGAGGAGCCCCGTTTCCGCCTCCTAGCTCGAGAGCAGGGATGCTTTCCCTCCGTGGTCGGATAGAATTCCCGGTGTTCCCATCACATCTCAAGAGGAGCGGGCTCCACAGGAAAGGCGAGAGGAACTCCCACGGTCGAGCCACCATTCCCAGAATCCTCTGGATGTCTCAGTCCATTCCAGGGAAACCTGTTTTCCCTGCACTGCGTCGAATTTCAAGCCGAGGATCGAATCACACCACGGTGGCACGTGGGACAGCCCTGTGGGAAAGCCTCGTGGGGAAGCCTTGAGGGAAAGACACAGATCCCTTGATCCA
>NW_017199450.1:0-7336 GCF_001704415.2 Capra hircus | reverse complement strand
AAGGACTGGGACCTAAGTGCAAAGGCAAGCAGATTGGAGCTGAGGCCAAGAAAGGCGCCAGTGGCGACTCCAGGCTCTCCTGCTGCCTGCTCCTTCCTGGGAGGAGCCTAAAAGCAAGGCAAGTCTGGCAAGGCTAGCCCCCGGCAGAGCAGCCTCGCGCCAGGAACTCTGCCAGATCGGGGCTCTGAGCAGAGCTAGAGCTCTGCCGTACTGGAGGCGCACTTAGCTCCGTGCAAGCAGGGCTTTCAACTTGACGGGGCTGCTGCCTCTCTTCCCGAGGAGGCTCGCTTCCCTGCTGGCTGTGCACTCGCCTATCAGGCAGGGGCGGGGGCGCAGGGCTCCTCCAGCAGGTCTTGCCTCAGGGGCTGCTTTCCCTGAGTTGGGGCTGTGGGCAGGAACCCAGACACGCAGGATCAGGCCCAAACACCTGCACATGTCTCTGCTGGGGAGGAGAGTGCTAGGGAACCTACGTCTGTCATACACTTTCTGGGCACCCAAGGAATCAGCCTCCGTGTGTGCGGGGCTGAAAACCCCAGCCAGGGGCCCTGGGAGCCTGGTGCTCTCCGTGCGGCGCTGATCTGGCGGCCAAGAAACCGCTGGAGGAGCCCTGCAGTTGCCCTTCCCTTCCCTCTGACAGATTCTCACTGCTGGAGCCCTTGGCAGTGTGCAACCCACCAGCCCCTAAGCTCTCCTTAAGGAGGCTGGGACCTAAGTGCAAAGGCAAGGCAGGATTGGAGCTGAGGCAAGAAAGGCGCCAGTGGCGACTCCCAGGCTCCTGCTGCCTGCTCCTTCCTGGAGAGGCAGCCTAAAAGCAAGGCAAGTCTGGGCAAGGCTAGCCCCGGCAGAGCAGCCTCGCGCCAGGAACTCTGCCAGATCGGGGCTCTGAGCAGAGCTAGAGCTCTGCCGTACTGGAGGCGCACTTAGCTCCGTGCAAGCAGGGCTTTCACTTGACTGGGCTCGGCTGCCTCCTCTTCTCCCGAGGAGGCTCGCTTCCCTGCTGGCTGTGCACTCGCCTATCAGGCGGGCGCGCAGGGCTCCTCCAGCAGGTCTTGCCTCAGGGGCTGCTTCCCCTGAGTTGGGCTGTGGGCGGGAACCCAGACACGCAGGATCAGGCCCCAACCACCTGCACATGTCTCTGCTGGGGAGGAGAGTGCTAGGGAACCTACGTCTCTCACACACTTTCTAGGCACCCACGGAGTCAGCCTCTGGGAGTGTGGGGATGCAAAAACCCAGCCAGGGGCCCTTGGAACCTGGTGCTCTCCGTGCGGAGCTTTGTCTGGCGGCCAAGGAACCGCTGAAGGAGCCCTGCTGTTGCCCTTCGCTTCCCTCTGACAGAGCTTTCACTGCTGGAGCCCTTGGCAGTGTGCAAACCCACCAGCCCCTAAGCCCTCCTCAAGGACGCTTGGGACCTAAGTGCAAAGGCAAGGCAGGGTAGAGCTGAAGCCAGGAAGGCGCCAGTGGCGTTTCCGAGCCTCACACAGCCTGCTCCTTCCTGGGGAGGGGAGCCTTAAAGCAAGGCAAGTCTGCGCAAGGCTCGCCTATGGCAGAGCATCTTGGTGCCAGGAACTCTGCCAGATCGGGCCTCTGAACAGAGCTAGAGATCTGCCGTACTGGAGTCGCACTTAGCTTCGTGTAAGCAGGGATTTCAGCTTGACGGGGACTTGCTGCCTCCTCTTCCCCCGAGGAGGCTCGCTTCCCTGCTGGCTGTGCACTCGCCTATCAGGCGGGGCGCAGGGCTCCTCCAGCAGGTCTTGCCTCAGGGGCTGCTTCCCCTGAGTTGGGCTGTGGGCAGGAACCCAGACACGCAGGATCAGGCCCCCAAACACCTGCACATGTCTCTGCTGGGGAGGAGAGTGCTAGGGAACCTACGTCTGTCATACACTTTCTGGGCACCCAAGGAATCAGCCTCCGTGTGTGCGGGGCTGAAAACCCCAGCCAGGGACCTGGGACCTGGTGCTCTCCGTGTGGCGCTGAATCTGGCGGCCAAGCAACCGCTGGAGGAGCCCTGCAGTTGCCCTTCCCTTCCCTCTGACAGAATTCTCACTGCTGGAGCCCTTGGCAGTGTGCAACCCACCAGCCCCTAAGCTCTCCTTAAGGAGGACTGGGACCTAAGTGCAAAGGCAAGCAGGATTGGAGCTGAGGCAAGAAAGGCGCCAGTGGCGACTCCAGGCTCCTGCTGCCTGCTCCTTCCTGGAGAGGCAGCCTAAAAGCAAGGCAAGTCTGGGCAAGGCTAGCCCCCGGCAGAGCAGCCTCGCGCCAGGAACTCTGCCAGATCGGGGCTCTGAGCAGAGCTAGAGCTCTGCCGTACTGGAGGCGCACTTAGCTCCGTGCAAGCAGGGCTTTCAACTTGACGGGGCTGGGCTGCCTCCTCTTCCCCCGAGGAGGCTCGCTTCCCTGCTGGCTGTGCACTCGCCTATCAGGCGGGGGCGCAGGGCTCCTCCAGCAGGTCTTGCCTCAGGGGCTGCTTCCCCTGAGTTGGGGCTGTGGGCAGGAACCCAGACACGCAGGATCAGGCCCCAAACACCTGCACATGTCTCTGCTGGGGAGGAGAGTGCTAGGGAACCTACGTCTGTCATACACTTTCTGGGCACCCAAGGAATCAGCCTCCGTGTGTGCGGGGCTGAAAACCCCAGCCAGGGGCCCTGGGAGCCTGGTGCTCTCGGTGCGGCGCTGATTCTAGGCGGCCTAGAAACCGCTGGAGGAGCCCTGCAGTTGCCCTTCCCTTCCCTCTGACAGAGCTCTCACTGCTGAAGCCCTTGGCAGTGTGCAACCCACCACCCCTAAGCCTCCCAAGGAGGACTGGGACCTAAGTGCAAAGGCAAGGCAGGATTGGAGCTGAGGCAAGAAAGGCGCCAGTGGCCTCCCAGGCTCCTGCTGCTGCTCCTTCCTGGAGAGGCAGCCTAAAAGCAAGGCAAGTCTGGGCAAGGCGAGCCCCCGGCCGAGCAGCCTCGCGCCAGAAACTCTGCCAGATCGGGGCTCTGAGCAGAGCTAGAGCTCTGCCGTACTGGAGGCGCACTTAGCTCCGTGCAAGCAGGGCTTTCCTCTTGACTGGGCTCGGCTGCCTCTCTTCTCCCGAGGAGGCTCGCTTCACTGCTGGCTGTGCTCTCGCCTATCAGGCGGGCGCAGGGCTCCTCCAGCAGGTCTTGCCTCAGGGGCTGCTTCCCCTGAGTTGGGCTGTGGGCGGGAACCCAGACACGCAGGATAAGGCCCCAACCACCTGCACATGTCTCTGCTGGGGAGGAGAGTGCTAGGGAACCTACGTCTCTCACACACTTTCTAGGCACCCACGGAGTCAGCCTCTGGGAGTGTGGGGATGCAAAACCCAGCCAGGGGCCCTTGGAACCTGGTGCTCTCCGTGCGGAGCTTTGTCTGGGCGGCCAAGGAACCGCTGAAGGAGCCCTGCTGTTGCCCTTCGCTTCCCTCTGACAGAGCTTTCACTGCTGGAGCCCTTGGCAGTGTGCAACCCACCAGCCCCTAAGCCCTCCTCAAGGACGCTTGGGACCTAAGTGCAAAGGCAAGGCAGGGGTAGAGCTGAAGCCAGGAAGGCGCCAGTGGCGTTTCCGAGCCTCACACAGCCTGCTCCTTCCTGGGGAGGGAGCCTTAAAGCAAGGCAAGTCTGCGCAAGGCTCGCCTATGGCAGAGCATCTTGGTGCCAGGAACTCTGCCAGATCGGGCCTCTGAACAGAGCTAGAGATCTGCCGTACTGGAGTCGCACTTAGCTTCGTTAAGCAGGGATTTCAGCTTGACGGGGACTTGCTGCCTCCTCTTCCCCGAGGAGGCTCGCTTCCCTGCTGGCTGTGCACTCGCCTATCAGGCGGGGGGCGCAGGGCTCCTCCAGCAGGTCTTGCCTCAGGGGCTGCTTCCCCTGAGTTGGGCTGTGGGCAGGAACCCAGACACGCAGGATCAGGCCCCAAACACCTGCACATGTCTCTGCTGGGGGAGGAGTGCTAGGGAACCTACGTCTGTCATACACTTTCTGGGCACCCAAGGAATCAGCCTCCGTGTGTGCGGGGCTGAAAACCCCAGCCAGGGGACCTGGGAGCCTGGTGCTCTCCGTGTGGCGCTGAATCTGGGCGGCCAAGCAACCGCTGGAGGAGCCCTGCAGTTGCCCTTCCCTTCCCTCTGACAGAATTCTCACTGCTGGAGCCCTTGGCAGTGTGCAACCCACCAGCCCCTAAGCTCTCCTTAAGGAGGACTGGGACCTAAGTGCAAAGGCAAGGCAGGATTGGAGCTGAGGCAAGAAAGGCGCCAGTGGCGACTCCCAGGCTCCTGCTGCCTGCTCCTTCCTGGAGAGGCAGCCTAAAAGCAAGGCAAGTCTGGGCAAGGCTAGCCCCCGGCAGAGCAGCCTCGCGCCAGGAACTCTGCCAGATCGGGGCTCTGAGCAGAGCTAGAGCTCTGCCGTACTGGAGGCGCACTTAGCTCCGTGCAAGCAGGGCTTTCAACTTGACGGGGGCTGGGCTGCCTCCTCTTCCCCGAGGAGGCTCGCTTCCCTGCTGGCTGTGCACTCGCCTATCAGGCGGGGGGCGCAGGGCTCCTCCAGCAGGTCTTGCCTCAGGGGCTGCTTCCCCTGAGTTGGGCTGTGGGCAGGAACCCAGACACGCAGGATCAGGCCCCAACACCTGCACATGTCTCTGCTGGGGAGGAGAGTGCTAGGGAACCTACGTCTGTCATACACTTTCTGGGGCACCCAAGGAATCAGCCTCCGTGTGTGCGGGGCTGAAAACCCCAGCCAGGGGCCCTGGGAGCCTGGTGCTCTCCGTGCGGCGCTGATCTAGGCGGCCAAGAAACCGCTGGAGGAGCCCTGCAGTTGCCCTTCCCTTCCCTCTGACAGAGTTCTCACTGCTGAGCCCTTGGCAGTGTGCAACCCACCAGCCCCTAAGCTCTCCTTAAGGAGGACTGGGACCTAAGTGCAAAGGCAAGGCAGGATTGGAGCTGAGGCAAGAAAGGCGCCAGTGGCGACTCCCAGGCTCCTGCTGCCTGCTCCTTCCTGGAGAGGCAGCCTAAAAGCAAGGCAAGTCTGGGCAAGGCTAGCCCCCGGCAGAGCAGCCTCGCGCCAGGAACTCTGCCAGATCGGGGCTCTGAGCAGAGCTAGAGCTCTGCCGTACTGGAGGCGCACTTAGCTCCGTGCAAGCAGGGCTTTCCTCTTGACTGGGCTCGGCTGCCTCCTCTTCTCCCGAGGAGGCTCGCTTCCCTGCTGGCTGTGCTCTCGCCTATCAGGCGGGGGCGCAGGGCTCCTCCAGCAGGTCTTGCCTCAGGGGCTGCTTCCCCTGAGTTGGGGCTGTGGGCGGGAACCCAGACACGCAGGATCAGGCCCCAACCACCTGCACATGTCTCTGCTGGGGAGGAGAGTGCTAGGGAACCTACGTCTCTCACACACTTTCTAGGCACCCACGGAGTCAGCCTCTGGGAGTGTGGGGATGCAAAACCCAGCCAGGGGCCCTTGGAACCTGGTGCTCTCCGTGCGGAGCTTTGTCTGGGCGGCCAAGGAACCGCTGAAGGAGCCCTGCTGTTGCCCTTCGCTTCCCTCTGACAGAGCTTTCACTGCTGGAGCCCTTGGCAGTGTGCAACCCACCAGCCCCTAAGCCCTCCTCAAGGACGCTTGGGACCTAAGTGCAAAGGCAAGGCAGGGGTAGAGCTGAAGCCAGGAAGGGCGCCAGTGGCGTTTCCGAGCCTCACACAGCCTGCTCCTTCCTGGGGAGGGAGCCTTA
Source organism: Capra hircus (assembly GCF_001704415.2). NCBI lineage: Eukaryota > Metazoa > Chordata > Mammalia > Artiodactyla > Bovidae > Capra > Capra hircus. The sequence continues at coordinate 1,628 of NW_017199450.1, read as the reverse complement.
AAGCAAGGCAAGTCTGCGCAAGGCTCGCCTATGGCAGAGCATCTTGGTGCCAGGAACTCTGCCAGATCGGGCCTCTGAACAGAGCTAGAGATCTGCCGTACTGGAGTCGCCACTTAGCTTCGTGTAAGCAGGGATTTCAGCTTGACGGGGACTTGCTGCCTCCTCTTCCCCGAGGAGGCTCGCTTCCCTGCTGGCTGTGCACTCGCCTATCAGGCGGGGCGCAGGGCTCCTCCAGCAGGTCTTGCCTCAGGGGCTGCTTCCCCTGAGTTGGGGCTGTGGGCAGGAACCCAGACACGCAGGATCAGGCCCCAAACACCTGCACATGTCTCTGCTGGGGAGGAGAGTGCTAGGGAACCTACGTCTGTCATACACTTTCTGGGCACCCAAGGAATCAGCCTCCGTGTGTGCGGGGCTGAAAACCCCAGCCAGGGGACCTGGGAGCCTGGTGCTCTCCGTGTGGCGCTGAATCTGGGCGGCCAAGCAACCGCTGGAGGAGCCCTGCAGTTGCCCTTCCCTTCCCTCTGACAGAATTCTCACTGCTGGAGCCCTTGGCAGTGTGCAACCCACCAGCCCCTAAGCTCTCCTTAAGGAGGACTGGACCTAAGTGCAAAGGCAAGGCAGGATTGGAGCTGAGGCAAGAAAGGCGCCAGTGGCGACTCCCAGGCTCCTGCTGCCTGCTCCTTCCTGGAGAGGCAGCCTAAAAGCAAGGCAAGTCTGGGCAAGGCTAGCCCCCGGCAGAGCAGCCTCGCGCCAGGAACTCTGCCAGATCGGGGCTCTGAGCAGAGCTAGAGCTCTGCCGTACTGGAGGGCGCACTTAGCTCCGTGCAAGCAGGGCTTTCAACTTGACGGGGCTGGGCTGCCTCCTCTTCCCCCGAGGAGGCTCGCTTCCCTGCTGGCTGTGCACTCGCCTATCAGGCGGGGGGCGCAGGGCTCCTCCAGCAGGTCTTGCCTCAGGGGCTGCTTCCCCTGAGTTGGGGCTGTGGGCAGGAACCCAGACACGCAGGATCAGGCCCCAAACACCTGCACATGTCTCTGCTGGGGAGGAGAGTGCTAGGGAACCTACGTCTGTCATACACTTTCTGGGCACCCAAGGAATCAGCCTCCGTGTGTGCGGGGCTGAAAACCCCAGCCAGGGGCCCTGGGAGCCTGGTGCTCTCGGTGCGGCCCGCTGATTCTAGGCGGCCTAGAAACCGCTGGAGGAGCCCTGCAGTTGCCCTTCCCTTCCCTCTGACAGAGCTCTCACTGCTGAAGCCCTTGGCAGTGTGCAACCCACCACCCCCTAAGCCCTCCCCAACACGCCTGGCACCTATGTGCAAAGGCAAGGCAGGATTGGAGCTGAGGCAAGGAAGGCACCAGTGGCGTCTCCCAGGCTCGCTCAGACAGCTCCTTCCTGGGGAGGGAGCTAAAGCAAGGCAAGTCTGGGCAAGGCGAGCCCCCGCGGCCGAGCAGCCTCGCGCCAGAAACTCTGCCAGATCGGGGGCTCTGAGCCAGAGCTAGAGCTCTGCCGTACTGGAGGCCCACTTAGCTCCGTGCAAGCAGGGCTTTTCCTCTTGACTGGGCTCGGCTGCCTCCTCTTCTCCGAGGAGGCTCGCTACACTGGCTGGCTGTGCTCTCGCCTATCAGGCGGC
>NW_017199449.1:0-7336 GCF_001704415.2 Capra hircus | reverse complement strand
GAAAATCCAGGTGGATTTCCCCTGAGGCGAGATGAGGCCCATTTCTGCTGAGGTGTCTCGAGGCTAATCACACCAAACCTCTGGAACTTCCAAAGGGTGATTCACACCCTTGCTGCAACTCAAGAAGTTCCCAGACATACCCGTCTTCCACTTGAGAGGAAGCACGAGAGTCCCGCTCACATCCAGAGGAACCCCGTTTCCGCCTCCTAGCTCGAGAGGAGGGATCATTTTCCTTCGTGGTCGGGAAAGAATACCCAGCGTTCCCGTCGCTTCTCAAGAGAGGTCGCTCTCCACAGGAAAGGCGAGAGGAACTCCAGGGTGGTGCCACCATTCACAGAGTCCCCCAGATGTCTCAGTCCATTCCAGGGAAACCTGTTTTCCCTGCACTGCCTCGACTTTCCTGCCAAGGATAGACTCACACCACGGTGGCACGTGGGACAGCCCTGTGGGAAAGCCTCATGGGAAGCCTTATGGGAAAGCCTCGTGAAAGCCTCGAGGGAAAGCCACTGATCCCTTGATCCACGCGACGGGAGCATGACATGCTGCTACACCTCGGGAAGAAAGCGCAGTGCATGCCCCACTCGAGACGAGGAGTGACTCCCATGGGGGGAGACTCCAGAAGTACCCCAAGATCCATGCCAGCACTGGAGAGGAAACCTCAGGTTCTGGCACCGACTCCACACAAGTTCTTAGGCCCCAGCATCGACGGAAGAGGAATCGCGAGAGGCCCGAGCAACTCGAATGGGGAATGGCCTTTCCTGAGGCCCCCAGAGCGGGTCCCTGAGATCCCCGTCGTAAGTCGAGAGCACCTGCCCTAACTCGAGAAAATCCAGGAGGTTCTCCCCTCCAGGCGAGATGAGGCCATTTCTGGCTGAGTCATCTCCAGGCTAATCACACCTAACCTCTGTAACTTACAAAGGGTCCTTCCCATCCTTGCCTGCAACTCAAGAAGTTCCCGACATACCCGTCTCCTCTCGAGAGGAAGCACGAGAGTCCCGCCCACATCAAGAGGAGCCCCGTTTCCCCTCATAGCTTGAGAGCAGGGATCCCTTCCCTGCGTGGTCGGGAAAGAATTCCCGGCGTACCCGTCGCATCTCAAGAGGAGGTGCTCTCCACAGGAAAGGCGAGAGGAACTCCAGGGTCGTGCCACCATTCCCAGAGTCCCCCAGATGTCTCAGTCCATTCCAGGGAAAACTATTTTCCCTGCACAGAATCGACTTTCAAGCCTAGGATCGACTCACACCACGGTGACACGTGGGACAGACCTGTGGGCAAGCCTCGAGGGAAAGCCTCGAGGGAAAGCCACAGATCCCTTGATCCACGCGAAGGGAAGTGCGACACTGCTGCTACAGCTCGGAAGGAAAGCGCACGTGCATGCCCCCACTTGAGACGAGGACTGACTCCCCTGGGGAGACTCCAGAAGTACCCAAGATCCATGTCAGCACTGGAGAGGAATCCTCAGGTTCCGGCACTGACTCCACACAAGGTCTTAGGCCCCAGCATCGACGGGAGAGGAAACCCGAGAAGCTGCCGAGAGGCCCCCGAACAACTCGCATGGGGACTGGCCTTTCCTGAGGACACCAGAGCGGGTCCTGAGGTCCCCGTCGTAAGTCGAGAGCACCTGCCACAACTCGAGAAAATCCAGGAGGTTCTCCCCTCCAGGCGAGATGAGGCCATTTCTGCTGAGGCGTCTCGAGGCTCATCACACCTAAACTCTGGAACTTCCAAAGGGTCCTTCACACCCTTGCTGCAACTCAAGAAGTTTCGCAACATTCCCGACTCCACTCGAGAGGGAAGCACGGGAGTCCCGCCCACATCCAGAGGAGCCCCGTTTCTGCCTCCTAGCTCGAGAGGAGGATCCTTTCCCTGCGTGGTGGGGAAAGAATTCCCGGCGTTCCCGTCGCCATGTCCAAGAGGAGGCGCTCTCCACAAGGAAAGGCGAGAGGAACTCCAGGGCCGTGCCACCATTCCCAGAGTCCCCAGATGTCTCAGGGCATTCCAGGGAAACCTGCTTTCCCTGCACTGCCTCGACTTTCAAGCCGAGGATCGACTCACACCACGGTGGCAGGTGGGACAGCGCTGTGGGAAAGCCTCGTGGGAAAGCCTCGTGGGAAAACCTCGAGGGAAAGCCACAGATACCTTGATCCACTCGAAGGGAAGCGTGACACTGCTGCTACGGCTGGGGAGGAAAGCGCACGTGCATGCCCCCTCTCGAGACGAGGACTGACTCCCCTGGGGAGACTCCAGAAGTACCTCAAGATCCATGTCAGCACTGGAGAGGAATCCTCAGGTTCCGGCACTGGCTCCACACAAGATCTTATGGCCCGGCATCGACGTGAGAGGAATCCCGAGAGACCCCGGAGCAACTCGCATGGGGACTGGCCTTTCCTGACGCAACCACAGCGGGTCCCTGAGGTCCCCGTCGTAAGTCGAGAGCACCTGCCGAAACTCGAGAAAATCCAGGAGGTTCTCCACTCCAGGCGAGATGAGGCCCATTTCCGCTGAGGCGTCTCGAGGCTAATCACACCTAAACTCTGGAACTTTCAAAAGGGTTCTTCACACCCTTGCTGCAACTCAAGAAGTTCCCCGACATACCCGACTCCACTCGAGAGGAAGCACGAGAGTCCCGCCCACATCCAGAGGAGCCCCGTTTCCGCCTCCTAGCTCGAGAGGAGGCATGCTTTCCCTACGCGGTCGGGAAAGAATTCCCGGCGTTCCCGTCGCATCTCAAGTGGAAGCGCTCTCCACAGGAAACGCGAGAGGAACTCCAGGGTCGTGCCACATTCCCAGAGTCCCCCAGATGTCTCAGTCCATTCCAGGGAAACCTGTTTTCCCTACACTGCCTCGACTTTCAAGACGAGGATCGACTCACCACCACGGTGGCACGTGGGACAGCCCTGTGGGAAAGCCTCGAGGGAAGCCCCTGATCCCTTGATCCACGCGAAGGGAAGCGTGACACTGCTGCTACAGCTCGGGAGGAAAGCGCACGTGCATGCCTCCACTCGAGACGAGGACTGACTCCCCTGGGGAGACTCCAGAAGTTACCCCAAGCTCCATGTCAGCACTGGAGATGAATCCTCAGGTTCCGGCACTGACTCCACACAAGGTTTTAGGCCCAAGCATCGACGGGAGAGGAAACCCGAGAGGCCCCCGAGAAAAACTCGCAAGGGACTGGCCTTTCCTGAGGCCGCCAGAGCGGGTCCCTGAGGTCCCCGTCGTAAGTCCAGAGCACCTGCCGCAACTTGAGAAAATCCAGGAGGTTCTCCCCTCCAGGCGAGATGAGGCCCATTTCCGCTGAGGTGTCTCGAGGCTAATCACATCTAACATCTGGAACTTCCAAAGGGTCCTTCACACCCTTGCTGCAACTCAAGAAGTTCCCCGACATTACCCGAATCCACTCGAGAGGAAGCACGAGAGTCACGCCCATATCCAGAGGAGCCCCGTTTCCGCCTCCTAGCTCGAGAAGAGGGATCCTTTCCCTGCGTGTCGGTCGGAAAGAATTCCCGGCGTTCCCGTCGCATCTCAAGTGGAGGGCGCTCTCCAAAGGAAAGGCGAGAGGAACTCCAGGGGTCGTGCCACATTCCCAGAGTCCGCCAGATGTCTCAGTCCATTCCAGGGAAACCTCTTTTCCCTGCACTGCCTCGACTTTCAAGCCGAGGATCGACTCACACCACGGTGGCACGTGGGACAGCCCTGTGGGAAAGCCTCGTGGGAAAGCCTCGAGGGAAAGCCACAGATCCCTTGATCCACGCGAAGGGAAGTGCGACACTGCTGCTACAGCTCGGAAGGAAAGTGCACGTGCATTCCCCCACTTGAGACGAGGACTGACTCCCCTGGGGAGACTCCAGAAGTACCCCAAGATCCATGTCAGCACTGGAGAGGAATCCTCAGGTTCCGGCACTGACTCCACACAAGGTCTTAGGCCCCAGCATCGACGGAAGAGGTATCCCGAGAGGCCCCCCTGAGCAACTCGCATGGGGACTGGCCTTTCCTGACGCCACCACAGCGGGTCCCTGAGGTTCCCATCGTAAGTCGAGAGCATCTGCCGCAACTCGAGAAAATCCAGGAGGTTCTGCCCTCCAGGCGAGATGAGGCCCATTTCCACTGGAGGCGTCTCGACGCTAATCACACCTAACCTCTGGAACTTCCAAAGGGTCCTTTCACACCCTTGCTGCCAACTCAAGAAGTTCCCCGATATACCCGACTCCACTCGAGAGGAAGCACGGGAGTCCCGCCCACATCCAGAGGAGCCCCGTTTCCGCCTCCTATGCTCGAGAGGAGGGATCCTTTCCCTGCGTGGTCGGGAAAGAATTCCCGGCTTTCCCGTCGCATCTCAAGTGGAGGCGCTCTCCACAGGAAAGGCGAGAGGAAACTCCAGGGTCGTGCCACATTCCCAGAGTCCCCCAGATGTCTCAGTCCATTCCAGGGAAACCTGTTTTCCCTGCACTGCGCTCGACTTTCAAGCCGAGGATCGACTCACACCACGGTGGCACGTGGGACAGCCCTGTGGGAAAATCTCGTGGGAAAGCCTCGTGGGAAAGCCTCGAGGGAAAGCCACTAGATCCCTTGATCCACGCGAAGGGAAGGCGTGACACTGCTGCTACAGCTCGGGAGGAAAGCGCACCTGCATGCCCCCACTCAGATACGAGGACTGACTTCCCTTGGGGAGACTCCAGAAGTACCCCAAGATCCATGTCAGCACTGGAGAGGAATCCTCAGGTTTTGGCACACGCTCCACACAAGATCTTAGGCCTCTGCATCGACGGGAGAGGAATCCCGAGAGGCCCGATGACAACTCGCATGGGACTGGCCTTTCCTAGACGCCACTACAGCGGGTCCCTGAGGTTTCCCATCGGTAAGTCGAAGAGCACCTGCCACAACTCGAGAAAATTCCAGGAGGTTCTGCCCTCCAGGCGAGATGAGGCCCATTTCCACTGAGGCGTTCTCCAGGCTAATCACACCTAACTCTGGAACTTCCAAAGGGTCCTTCACACCCTTGCTGCAACTCAAGAAGTTCCCCGATATATTGTTTCCACTCGAGAGAAGCACGAGAGTCCGCCCACATCCAGAGAGCCCGTTTCCGCCTCCAAGCTCGAGAGGAGGATCCTTTCCCTACGCCGGTCGGGAAAGAATTCCCGGCGTTCCCATCGCATCTCAAGTGGAAGCGCTCTCCACAGGAAACGCGAGAGAGAACTCCAGGGTCGTGCCACATTCCCAGAGTCCCCCAGATGTCTCAGTCCATTCCAGGGAAACCTGTTTTCCCTGCACTGCCTCGACTTTCAAGCGAGGATCGACTCTCACCACCTGTGGCATGTGGGACAGACCTGTGGGAAAGCCTCGTGGGAAAGCCTCGAGGGAAAGCCACAGATCCCTTGATCCACGCGAAGGGAAGGGTGACACTGCTGCTACAGCTTGGGAGGAAAGCGCACGTGCATGCCCCACCACTTAGAGGAGACTGACTTCCCCTGGGAGACTCCAGAAGTACCCAAGATCCATGTCAGCACTGGAGAGGAATCCTCAGGTTTTGGCACAGACTCCACACAAGATCTTAGGTCCCGGCATCGACGGGAGATGAATCCCGAGAGACCCATGAACAACTCGCATGGGGACTTCCCTTTCGTGAGGCCACAAGAGGGGGTCCCTGATGTCACCGTCGTAAGTCGGAGCACCTGCCGCAACTCGAGAAAATCCAGGAGGTTCTCCTCTCCTGGCGAGATGAGGCCCATTTCCGCTGAGGGGGTCTCGAGGCTAATCACACCTAAAACTCTGGAACTTCCAAAGGGTCCTTCACACCCTTGCTGCAACTCAAGAAGTTCCCAACATTCGTCTCCACTCGACAGGAAGCACGAGAGTCCCGCCCACATCCAGGAGGAGCCCCGTTTCCGCCTCCTAGCTAGAGAGGAGGATACTTTCCCTGCGTGTCGGGAAAGAATTCCCGGCGTTCCCGTCGCATCTCAAGAGGAGGCGCTCTCCACAGGAAAGGCGAGAGGAACTCCAGGGTCGTTTCACCATTCCCAGAGCCCCCAGATGTCTCAGTCCATTCCAGGGAAACCTGTTTTCCCTGCACTGCCTCGACTTTCAAGCCGAGGATCGACTCACACCCACGGTGGCACGTGGGACAGCCCTGTGGGGAAAGCCTCGTGGGAAAGCCTCTGGAAAGCTCTTGGGAAAAGCCCACAGATCACTTGATACTCGGAAGGAAAGCGCGACACTGTTGCTAAAGCTCGGGAGGAAAGCGCACGTTCATGCCCCCATTTCGAGACGAGGACTGTCTCCCCTGGGGAGACTCCAGAAGTACCCAAGATCCATGTCAGCACTGGAGAGGAATCCTCCGGTTCCGTCACCTACTCCACACAAGGTTTTATGCTCCGGCATCGACGGGAGAGGAATCCCTAGAGAGGCCCCGAGTAACTCGCATGGGGACCGTCCTTTCGATATTGCCACCAGAGCGGGTCCCTGAGGTCCCCGGTCGTCGTGAGTGAGAGCACCTGCCCCAACTCGAGAAAAATCCAGAGGTTCTCCCCTCCAGGCGAGATGAGGCCCATTTCCGCTGAGGCGTCTGGAGGCTAATCACACCTAACCTCTGGAACTTCCATAGGGTACTTCACACCCTTGCTGCAACTCAAGAAGTTCCCCGACAATACCCGTCTCCAGTCGAGAGGAAGCACGAGAGTCCCGCCCACATCCAGAGGAGCCCCGTTTCCGCCTCCTAGCTCGAGAGGAGGGATCCTTTCCCTGCGTGGTCGGGAAAGAATTCCCGGCGTTCCTGTTGCATCTCAAGAGGAGGCTCTCCACAGGAAAGGGCAGAGGAACTCCAGGGTTTCTGCACCATTCCCAGAGTCCCCCAGATGTCTCAGTCCATTTCAGGGAAACCTGATTTCCCTGCACTGCCTCGAATTTCTAGCCGAGGATCGACTCACACCACGATGGCACGTGGGACAGCCCTGTGGGAAAGCCTCGTGGGAAAGCCTCGAGGGAAAGCCACAGATCCCTTGATCCATGCGAAGGGAAGCGTTGCACTGCTGCTACAGCTCGGGAGGAAAGCGCACGTTTATGCCCCCACACAAGACGACGACTAACTCCCCTGGGGAGACTCCAGAGTACCCAAGATCCATGTCAGCACTGGAGAGGAAACCTCAGGTTCGGCACCGACTCCACACAGGGTCTTAGCCCGCATCGACGGAGAGGAATCCGAGAGGCCCCAGAGCAACTCGCATGGGGACTGGCCTTTCCTGAGGCCACCAGAGCGGTCCCTGAGGTCCCCGTAGTAAGTCAAGAGCACCTGCCGCAACTCGAGAAAATCCAGGAGGTTCTCCCGTCCAGGGAGATGAGGCCC
>NW_017199448.1:0-7337 GCF_001704415.2 Capra hircus | reverse complement strand
TGACACGGGGCTTCCTCTGGACGTGAGCGGACTCTCGTGCTTCCTCTCGAGTGAGACGGGTATGTCGGGGAACTTCTTGAGTTGCAGCCAGGGTCTGAAGGACCCCTTGATGTTCCAGATGTTAGATGTGATAGCCTCGTGACGCCTCAGCGGAAATGGGCCTCATCTCGCCTGGAGGGGAGAACCTCCTGGATTTTCTCGAGTTGCGGCAGGTACTCTCGACTTACGACGGGGACATCAGGGACCCGCTCTGGTTGCCTCAGGAAAGACCAGTCCCCATGGCGAGTTGCTCGGGGACTCTCGAATTCCTCTCCCGTCGATGCCCGGGCCTAAGATGTTGTGTGAGTCGGTCCTGGAACCTGAGGATTCCCTCCAGTGCTGACATAGAACTTGGGTGCTTCTGGAGACTCCCCAGTGGAGTCAGTCCTCGTCTCGAGTCGGGGCATGCACGTGCGCTTCTTCCCGAGCTGTAGCAGCAGTGTCCCGCTTCCCTTCGCGTGGATCAAGGATCTGTGGCTTCCCCTCGAGGCTTTCCTTCGAGGCTTTCCCACAGGCTTTCCCACAGGTCTGTCACCGTGCCACCGTGTGGTGTGAGTCGATCCTCCGCTTGAAAGTCCGGCAGTGAAGGGAAAACAGGTTTCCTGGAATGGACTGAGACATCTGGGGGACTCTGGGAATGGTGGCACGACCCTGGAGTTCCTCTCTCCTTTCCTGTGGAGAGCGCCTCCTCTTGAGATGCGACGGGAAGACCGGGAATTCTTTCCCGACCACGCAGGGAAAGCATTCCTCCTCTCGAGCTAGGAGGCGGTAACGGCTCCTCTGGATGTTGGCGGACTCTCGTGCTTCCTTTCGAGTGGAGACGGGTATGAAAGGAAAATCTTGAGTTGCAGCAATGGTGTGAAGGACCCTTTGGATGTTCCAGAGTTTTTAGGTGTGATTAGCCTTGAGACGCTTCAGCGGAAATGGGCCTCATCTCGCCTGGAGGGGAGAACCTCCTGGATTTTCTCGAGTTGCGGTAGGTGCTCTCGACTTACGACGGGGACCTCTGGGACCGCTCTGGTGGCCTCAGGAAAGGCCATTCCCCATGCCTGTTGCTCGGGGGCCTCTCGGGATTCCTCTCCGTCGATGCCGGGCCTAAGATCTTGTGTGGAGTCGGTGGCGAAACCTGAGGATTCCTCTCCAGTGCTGACATGGATCTTGGGGTACTTCCGGAGTCTCCCCAGGGGAGTCAGTTCTCGTCTCGAGAGGAGTATGCACGGGCCCTTTTCCTCCGAGCTGTAGCAGCAGTGTCGCGCTTCCCTTCGCGTGTATCAAGGGATCTGTGGCTTTCCCTCGAGGCTTTCCCACGAGGCTTTCCCAAAGGGCTGTCCCACGTGCCACCGTGGTGTGAGTCGATCCTCGGCTTGAAAGTCGAGGCAGTGCAGGGAAAACAGGTTTCCCTGGAATGGACTGAGATATCTGGGGACTCTGGGAATGGTGGCACGACTCTGAAGTTCCTCTCGCCTTTCCTGTGGAGAGCGCCTCCTCTTGAGATGCGACGGGAACGCCCGGAATTCTTTCCCGACCACGCAGGGAAAGGATCCCTCCTCTCGAGCTAGGAGGCGGAAACGGGGGCTCTTCTGGATGTGGGCGGAACTCTCGTGCTTTCTCTCGAGTGGAGACGGGTATGTCGGGGAACTTCTTGAGTTGCAGCAAGTTTGTGAAGGACCCTTTGGAAGTTCCATAGGTTAGGTGTGATTAGCCTCGAGACGCCTCAGCGGAAATGGGCCTCATCTCGCCTGGAAGGGAGAACCTCCTGGATTTTCTCGAGTTGCGGCAGGTGCTCTTGATTTACGACGGGGACCTCAGGGACCCGCTCTTGTGGCATCAGGAAAGGCCAGTCCCCATGCGAGTTGCTCAGGGTCCTCTCGGATTCCTCTCCCGTCGATTCCGGGGCCTAAGACCTTGTGTGGATTTGGTGACGGAACCTAATGATTCCTCTCCAGTGCTGACATGGATCTTGGGGTACTTCTCGAGTTTCCCCAGGGCAGTCAGACCTCGTCTCGAGTGGGGGCATGCACGTGCGCTTTCCTCCCGAACTGTACCAGCAGTGTCACGCTTCCCTTCGCGTGGAATAAGGGATAAGGGGCTTTCCCTCAAGGCTTTCCCACGAGGCTTTTCCACAAGGCTTTCCTACATGTCTGTCCCACGTGCCACCGTGGTGTGAGTCGATCCTCGGCTTGAAAGTCGAGGCAGTGCAGGGAAAACAGGTTTCCCTGGAATGGACTGAGACATCTGGGGGACTCTGGGAATGGTGGCACGACCCTGGAGTTCCTCTCGCCTTTCCTGGGGAGAGCGCCTCCTCTTGAGATGCGAGGGGAAGGCCGGGAATTCTTTCCCGACCACGCAGGGAAAGGATCCCTCCTCTCGAGCTAGGAGGCGAAACGGGGCTCCTCTGGATGTGGGCAGAAGTCTCGTGCTTCCTCTCGAGTGGAGACTGGTATGTCGGGGAACTTCTTGAGTTGCAGCAAGGGTGTGAAGGACCCTTTGGAATTTCCAGATGTTAGATGTGATTAGCCTCGAGACGCCTCAGCGGAAATGGGCCTCATCTGGCCTGGAGAGGAGAACCTCCTGGATTTTCTCGAGTTGTGGCAGGTGCTCTCTACTTATGACGGGGACCTCAGGGACCGCTCTTGTGGCCTCAGGAAAGGCCAGTCCCCATGAGAGTTGCTCGGGGGCCTCTCGGGATTCCTCTCCCGTCGATGCCAGGGCCTAAGATCTTGCGTGGAGTCGGTGCCGGAACTTGAGGATTCCTCTCCAGTGCTGACATGGATCTTGGGATACTTCTGGAGTCTTCCCAGGGGAGTAGGTACTCGTCTCGAGTGGGAAATTGCACCTGCGCTTTCCTCCCAGCTGTAGCAGCAGTGTCGCGCTTCCCTTCGCGTGTATCAAGGGATCTGTGGCTTTGCCTCGAGGCTTGCCCAGGAGGCTTTCCCACAGTGCTTTCCCACTTGCCACCGTGGTGTGAGTCAATCCTCGGCTTGAAAGTCGAGGCAGTGCAGGGAAACAGGTTTCCCTGGAATGGACTGAGACATCTGGGGGAATCTGGGAATGGTGGCACGACCCTGGAGTTCTCTCGCCTTTCCTGTGGAGAGCGCCTCTTCTTGAGATGCGACGGAAACGCCGGGAATTCTTTCCCGACCACGCAGGGAAAGGATCCCTCCTCTCGAGCTAGGAGGCGGTAACGGGGCTCCTCTGGATGAGGCCGGGACTCTCGTGCTTCCTCTCGAGTGGAGACGGGTATGTCGCGGAACTTCTTGAGTTGCAGCAAGGGTGTGAAGGACCCTTCGGAACTTCCAGGGTTTAGGTGTGATTAGCCTCGAGACGCCTCAGCGGAAATGGGCCTCACCTCGCCTGGAGGGGAGAAACTCCTGGATTTTCTCGAGTTGCGGCAGGTGCTCTCAACTTACGACGGGGACCTCAGGACCCGCTCTGGTGGCCTCAGGAAAGGCCAGTCCCTTGCGAGTTGCTCGGGGCCTCTCAGGATTCCTCTCCCGTCGATGCCGGGGCCTAAGACTGCCGGGAGCCAGTGTGAGGAAGCCCGCCCGTGACAAGGTTATGAGGAAGGAAGCTGACATACGCAAGACGTGCTCAGACTTCAGGGACCCCTCTGGAAATTTTTATGCATGTACCCCAACAAAAATCTGCCGGTTCTTTGTGCTCTGCTTTTTCACTCTTCTGACCTTTTCGGGAAAAAGTCAATTCAGCGCGTTAGTCTTCTGCATTTGAAAGAGTGTTTCAATCCAAAAACCCTCTGATAGCTTTCTAGCCTGCCTGTAGGACTCGTACAGCTGCGCTTGTGATTGTTTTGAGGCCTCCTGACCGCAAGGAGGCACAGGAAGCTTAAAACATCCTAGGAATGCAGGAGCTTTCGAGGAGTCAAAATCTTTAGAATAGGACTGATTAAAAGTTTCATTTTTTGGGTCAATGCTTGCTGCCAAATTTTCATATCCTTTATTTTTAGATATAGTTGGTATATAGAAAAACAAGTAGTAGACCTGGTATTAGCAACATTAGATCTTTTGAGTTAAGTACCTTCTTTGTTATAACCCACTGCACCTTTGTTCTATAGAGATGTAACTTTAATGCTTTAAGGAGATGCAGATTAAAGAAAAACACTTCAGGGGAAACAAAATTAACATTCATTAAGGAAGAGAGCCAAAAAGTGTTAACAAGCCTCTTCGCCAGAAGATAATGTAAATCACCTGAGACCTTTTGTATACAAAATGATATACAGAAAGAATCTGGGTTGTGAACGCTACATAATTTTGTGTTATCCACTGATCTCCATGTTTTATCAAAGTATAAAAGGCCTTCTGAACAATAAAGGAGGAGGCCAGGGGCGGGGCCAGTTTCTCAGGACCAGCTTCTCGAACTAGTCTCTCACGCTGGTTTCTTGGGACTCTGGCTCCCCGCTGTCTTTCTCTCTCTTTCTTGTCTCTACCTTTCCTTCTCTCTGCTCTTACTTTAACTTCAGGCTGAATCTCCACCTGGAGTGCGAAGGCTCGCCAGGTCTACTTACTTGCCCTGGCTGTTAAGACCCACACGAAAGGGAGCTTAAGGCGAGGCACCCTTAGATATTCAAGCGGGCGCCGGTGGCCCAACGTAGGTGGTGCAAATTCCTTGTCTGGAATTTTATTGGCCTTCCGCATAAAAACCAAGCTATTCAGCCTTCTTCCTCCACTTAATCTTCTTACTACACTATAGTTTCCTAATCTAATCTTACATTAATAAATAAACAAGTCTTTCCACGCCAACGCCGTCCACCCTTCGAATTCCCTGGATCCACCGGGGCTGGACCCCGGCATAAGACCTTGTGTGGAGTCGGTGCCGAAACCTGAGGATTCCTCTCCAGTGCTGACATGGATCTTGGGGTACTTCTGGAGTCTCCCCAGGGGAGTCAGTCTTCGTCGCGATTGGGGCATGCACGTGCGCTTTCCTCCCGAGCTGTAGCAGCAGTGTCATGCTCCCTTCGCGTGGATCAAGTGATCTGTGGCTTTCCCACGAGGCTTCCCACAGGGCTGTCCCACCTGCCACCGTGGTGTGAGTCGATCCTCGGCTTGAAAGTGGAGGCAGTGCATGGAAAACAGGTTTCCCTGGAATGGACTGAGACATCTGGGGGACTCTGGAAAGGTGGCACGACCTGGAGTTCCTCTCGCCTTTTCTGTGGAGAGCACCTCCTCTTGAGATGCGACGGAAACACCAGGAATTCTTTCCGACCACGCAGGGAAAGATCCCTCCTCTCGAGCTAGGAGGCCGAAACGGCTCCTCTGGATGTGGCGGGACTCTCGCTGCTTCCTCTCGAGTGAGACGGGTATGTCGGGGAACTTCTTGAGTTGCAGCAAGGGTGTGAAGGACCCTTTGGAATTCCAGAGTTTAGGTGTGATTAGCCTCGAGACGTCTCAGGCGAAATGGGCCTCATCTCGCTTGGAGGGGAGAACCTCCTGGATTTTCTCGAGTTGCGGCAGGTGCTCTCGACTTACGACGGGACCTCAGGGACCCGATCTGGTGGCCTCAGGAAAGCAGTCCCCATGCAAATTGCTCGGGGGCCTCTCGGGATTCCTCTCCCGTCGATCGATGCGGAGGCCTAAGACCTTGTGTGGACTCGTGCCGGAAACCTGAGGATTCCTCTCCAGTGCTGACATGATCTTGAGGTACTTCTGGAGTTTCCCCAGGGGAGTCAGTCCTCGTCTCGAGTGGGGGCATCCACGTGCGCTTTCCTCCCGAGCTGTCGAGCAGTGTCACGCTTCCCTTCGCGTGGATCAAGGATCTGTGGCTTTCCCTCAAGGCTTTTCCCAGAGGCTTTCCCATGAGGGTTTCCCACGAGACTTTCCCACAGGACTGTCCCACGTCCACCGTGGTGTGAGTCGATCTCGGCTTGAAAAGTCGAGACAGTGCAGGGAAAACAGGTTTCCCTGGAATTGACTGAGACATCTGGGGGACTCTGGGAATGGTGGCACGACCCTGGAGTTCTCTGGTCTTTTCCTGTGGAGATCGCCTCCTCTTGAGATGCGACGGATGCCGAATGTCTTTCCCGACCACTGCAGGAAAGGATCACTCCTTTCGAGCTAGGAGGCGGAAATGGGGCTCCTCTGGATGTGGGCGGACTCTCGTGCTCCCTCTCGAGTGGAGACGGTATGTCGGAGAACTTCTTGAGTTGCAACAAGGGTGTGAAGGACCCTTTGAATTTCCAGAGGTTAGGTTTGATTAGCCTCGAGACGCCTCAGTGGAAATGGGCGTCATCTCGCCTGGAGGGGAGACCTCCTGGATTTTCTAGAGTTGCAGCAGGTGCTCTCGACTTACGATGGTGACCTCAGGGACCCGATCTGTTGGCCTCAGGAAAGGCCAGTCCCATGCGAGTTGCTGGGGGGCCTCTCGGGATTGCTCTCCCGTCATGCCGGGCCTAAGACCTCTGTCGAGTTGGTTCCGGAACCTGAGGATTCCTCTCCAGTGCTGACATGGATCGTGGGGTACTTCTGAGTCTCCGCAGGGGAGTCAGTCCTCGTCTCGAGTGGGGGCATGCACGTGCGCTTTCCTCCCGAGCTGCAGCAGCAGTGTCACGCTTCCCTTCACGTGGATCAAGGGATCTGTGTTTTTTCCTCAAGGCTTTCCACGAGGCTTTCCCACAGGGCTGTCCACGTGCCACCGTGGTGTGAGTCGATCCTCGGCTTGAAAGTTGAGGCAGTGCATGGAAAAGAGGTTCCCTGGAATGGACTGAGACATCTGGGGACTCTGGAATGGTGGCACGACCCTGGAGTTTCTCTCGCCTTTCCTTTGAGAAGCACCTCCTCTTGAGATTGGAAGGGAAAGCCAGGAATTCTTTCCAGCCACTCAGGGAAAGGATCCCTCCTCTCGAGCTATGAGGCGGAATCAGGTCTCCTCTGGATATGGGCGGTACTCTCGTGCTTCCTCTTGAGTGGAGGAGGGTATGTCGGGGAACTTCTTGAGTTGCATCAAGGGTGTGAAGGACCCTTTGGACATTCCAGAGGTTAGGTGTGTTTAGCCTCGAGACGCCTCAGTGGAAATGGGCCTAATCTCGCCTGGAGGGCAGAACCTCCTTGATTTTCTCGAGTTGAGGCAGGTGCTCTCGACTTACCACGGGGACCTCAGGGACCCGCTCTGGGCCTCAGGAAAGGCCAGTCCCCATGCGAGTTACTCGGGGGCCTCTCGGGATTCCTCTCCGTCGATGCCGGGCCTAAGACCTTGTGTGGAGTCGGTGCCGGAACCTGAGGATTCCTCTCCAGTTCTGACATGGATCTTGGGGTACTTCTGGAGTCTCCCTCAGCGGAGTCAGTCCT
>NW_017199447.1:0-7338 GCF_001704415.2 Capra hircus | reverse complement strand
ACTCACACCCCGATGGCACGGAGGGGCACGCCCTGTGGGAAAGCCTCGAAGGAAAGCCACTGATCCCTTGATCCACGCAAAGGGAAGCGTGACACTGCTGCTACAGCTCGGGAGGAAAGCGCACGTGCATGCCCCCACTCGAGACGAGGACTGACTCCCTGTGGAGACTCCAGAAGTACCTCAAGATCCATGTCAGCACTGGAGAGGAATCCTCAGGTTCCGGCACTGACTCCACACAAGGTCTTAGGCCCTAGCATCGACGGGAGAGGAATCCCGAGAGGCCCCGAGCAACACGCATGGGGACTGGCCTTTCCTGAGGCCACCAGAGCGGGTCCCTGAGGTCCCCGCCGTAAGTGCAGAGCTCCTGCCCCAACTCGAGAAAATCCAGGACGTTCTCCCCCTCCAGGTGAGATGAGGCCCATTTCCGCTGAGGCGTCTCGAGGCTAATCACACCTAACCTCTGGAACTTCCAAAGGGTCCTTCACACCCTTGCTGCAACTCAAGAAGTTCCCCTGCGCGTCTCCAGAGAGGAAGCACAAGAGTCCCGCCCATCCAGAGGAGCCCCATTTCCACCTCATAGCTCGAGAGGAGGATCCTTTCCTGCGTGGTCGGGAAAGAGTTCCGCGCGTTCCCATCTCAGAGGAGGCGCTCTCCACAGGAAAGCGAGAGGAACTCCCAGGGTCGTGCCACCATTCCCAGAGTCCCCCAGATGTCTCAGTCCATTCCAGGGAAACCTGTTTTCCCTGCACTGCCTCGACTTTCAAGCACGACTGGTGGCACGTGGACAGCCCATGGGAAAGCTCTTGAGAAAGCTTCTGGGAAAGCCACAGATCCCTTGACCCACGCGAAGGGAAGCATGACACTGCAGCTACAGCTCGGGAGGAAAGCACAAGTCATGCCCCCATAAGAGACGAGGACTGACTCCCCTGGGGAGACTCCAGAAATACCCCTAGATCCTTGTCAGCACTGGAGAGGAATCCTCAGGTTCTGGAACGACTCCACACAAGGTCTTGTTCCCTGGCATCGAAGAGAGAGGAATCCCGAGAGGCCCCCGAGCAACTCGCATGGGGATTGGCCTTTCCTGAGGCCACCGGAGCGGGTCCCTGAGGTCCCCATCGTAAGTCGAGAGCACCTGCCGCAACTCAATAAAATCCAGGATGTTCTCCCTTCAAGGTGAGATGAGGCCCATTTCCGCTGAGCGTCTCGAGTCTAATCACACCTAACCTCTGGAACTCCAAAGGGTCCTTCACACCCTTGCTGAAACTCAAGAAGTTCCCCGACATACCCGTCTCCACTCGAGAGGAAGCACGAGAGTCCCGTCCACATCCAGAAGAGCCCGTTTCCGCCTCCTAGCTCGAGAGGATGGATACTTTACCTGCGTGGTCGAGAAAGAATTCCCGGCGTTCAGGTCGCATCTTAAGAAGAGGCCCTCTCCACAGGAACGTCGAGAGGAACTCCAGGGTCATGATACCATTTCCAGAGTCCCCGAGAGGTCTCAGTACATTCTAGCGAAAACTGTTTTCCCGGCACGGCCTCGACTTTCAAGCCGAGGATCCACTCACACCACGGTGGCATGTGGGACAGCCCAGTGGGAAAGCCTCCTGGGAAAGCCTTGTGGGAAAGCCTCGAGGGAAAAGCCACAGATCCCTTGATCCACGCGAAGGGAAGCGTGAAACTGCTGCTACAGCTCGGTTAGGAAAGCGCACGTGCATGCCCTCACTCGAGACGAGGACTAACTCCCCTGGGCAGACTCCAGAAGTACCCCAAGATCCATGTCAGCACTGGAGAGGAATCCTCAGGTTCCGACACCCACTCCACACAAGTTCTTAGGCCCCGGCATCGAAGGGAGAGGAATTCCGAGAGGCCCCCGTGCAACTCGCATGGGGACTGGCCTTTCCTGAGGCCACCAGAGCGGGTCCCTGAGGTCCACGTCTTAAGTCGAGAGAAGCTGCCGCAACTCGAGAAAATCCAGAGGGTTCTCCTCTCCAGGCGAGATGAGGCCCATTTCTGCTGAGGCGTCACCAGGGTAATCACACCTAAACTCTGGAACTTCCAAAGGGTCCTTCACATCCTTGCTGGCAACTCAAGAAGTTCTCCGACATACCCGTCTCCACTCGAGAGGAAGCACGAGAGTCCCGCCCACATCCAGAGGAGCCCCGTTTCCACCTCCTAGCTCGAGAGGAGGGATCCTTTCCCTGCGTAGTCGGGAAAGAATTCCTGGCGTACCCATCGCATCTCAAGAGCAGGCGCTCTCCACAGGAAAGGCGAGAGGAACTTCAGGGTCGTGCCACCATTCCCAGAGTCCCCCAGATGTCTCAGTCCATTCCAGGGAAACCTGTTTTCCCTGCACTGCCTCGACTTTCAAAACGAGGATCGACTCACACCACGGTGGCACGTGGGACAGCCCTGTGGGAAAGCCTCGTGGAATGCCTGGTGGGAAAGCCTCGAGGGAAAGCCACAGATCCCTTGATCCACGCAAAGGGAAGCGTGACACTGTTGCTACAGCTCGGGAGGAAAGCGCAAGTGCATGCCCCCACTCGAGACGAGGACTGACTCCCCTGGGGAGACTCCAGAAGTACCCCAAGATCCATGTCAGCAATGGAGAGGAATCGCAGGTTCCGGCACCCGACTTCACACAAGGTCTTAGGCCCTGGCATCAACGGGAGAGGAATCCCGAGAGGCCCCCAAGCAACTCGCATGGGGACTGGCCTTTCCTGAGGCCACCAGAGCGGGTCCCTGAGTCCCCGTCTTAAGTTGAGAGCACCTGCCGCAACTCGAGAAAATCTGGGAGGTTCTCCCCTCCAGGCGACATGAGGCTCATTTCCGCTGAGTTGTCTCGAGGCTAATCACACCTAACCCCTGGAAATTTCAAAAGGTTATTCACACCCTTGCTGCAACTCCAAAAGTTCCCCGACATACCCGTCTCCACTCGAGAGGAAGCACGAGACTCCCGCCCACATCCAGAGGAGCCCCGTTTCCGCCTCCTAGCTCGAGAGCAGGGATCCTTTACCTGCGTTGTCGGGAAAGAATTCCCGGCGATCCCGTCGCATCTCAAGAGGAGGCACTCTCCACAGGAAAGGCGAGAGGAACTCCATAGTCGTGCCACCATTCCCAGAGTCCCCCAGATGTCTCAGTCCATTCCAGGGAAACCTGTTTTCCCTGCACTGCCTCGACTTTAAAGCCGAGGATCGACTGACACCACGGTGGCTCGAGGGGACAGCCCTGTGGGTAGGCCTCGTGGGAAAGCCTCGAGGGAAAGCCACAGATCCCTTGATCCACGCGAAGGGAAGCGTGACACTGCTGCTACAGCTCGGGAGGAAAGCGCACGTGCATGCCCCCACTCGAGACGAGGACTGACTCCCCTGGGGAGACTCCAGAATTACCCCAAGATCAATGTCAGCACTGGAGAGGAATCCTCAGGTTCCGGAACTGACTCCACACAAGATCTTAGGCCCGAGCATCGACGGTTAGGAAACCTGAGAGGCCCCCGAGCAACTCGCATGGGGACTGGCCTTTCCTGAGGCCACCAGAGCGGGTCCCTGAGGTGCCCGTCGTAAGTCGAGAGCACCTGCCCCAAATCGAGAAAATCCAGGAGGTTCTCCCCTCCAGGGGAGATGAGGCCAATTTCCGCTGAGGCGTCTCCAGGCAAATCACACCTAACCTCTGGAACTTCCAAAGAGTCCTTCACACCCTTGCTGCAACTCAAGAAGTTCCCCGACATACCCGTAACCACTCGAGAGGAAGCAGGAAAGTCCCGCCCACATCCAGAGGAGCCACCTTTCCGCCTCATAGCTCGAGAGGTTTGATCCTTTCCCTGCGTGGTCGGAAAAGATTTCGCGACGTTCCCATCGCATCTCAAGCGGCGGCGCTCTCCACAGGAAAAGCGAGAGGAACTCCAGGGTCGTGCCACCATTCCCAGAGTCCCCCAGATGTCTCAGTCCATTCCAGGGAAACCTGTTTTCCCTGCACTGTTTTGACTTTCAAGCCGAGGATCAACTCACACCACGGTGGCACGTGGGACAGCACTGTGGGAAAGCCTCGTGGGAAAGCCTGTTGGGAAATCCTCGAGGGAATGCCACAGATCCCTTGTTCCACGCGAAGGGAAGTGTGACACTGCTGCTACAGCTCGGGAGGAAAGCGCACGTGCATGCCCCCAATCGAGACGAGGACTGACTCCCCTGGGGAGACTCCAGAAAGTACCGCGAGATCCATGTCAGCACTGGAGAGGAATCATCAGGTTCCCACACCGACTCCACACAAGATCTTAGGCCCCGGCATCAACGGGAGAGTAATCCGGAGAGGCCCCGGAGCAACTCGCATGGGGACTGGCCTTTCCTGAGGCCACCAGAGCGGGTCCCTGAGGTCCCCGTCGTAAGTCGAGAGCACCTGCCGCAACTCGAGAAAATCCAGGAGGTTCTCCCCACGAGGCGAGATGAGGCCCATTTCCGCTGAGACGTCTCGAGGCTAATCACACCTAACCTCTGGAACTTCCAACGGGTTCTTCACACCCTTGACTGCAACTCAAGAAGTTCCCCGACATACCCGTCTCCACTCGAGAGGAAGCACGGCGAGTCCCGCCCACATCCAGAGGAGCCCCCGTTTCCGCCTCCTAGCTCGAGAGGAGGGATCCTTTCCCTGCGAGGTGGGGAAAGAATTCCCGGCGTTCCCGTCGCACCACAAGAGGAGGCGCTCTCGACAGGAAAGGCGAGAGGAACTCCAGGGTCGTGCCACCATTCCCGAGAGTCCCCCAGATGTCTCAGTCCATTCCAGGGAAACCTGTGTTCCCTGCATTGCCTCGACTTTCAAGCCGAGGATCGACTCACACCACGGTGGCACGTGGGACAGCCCTGTGGGAAAGCCTCGTGGGAAAGCCTCGTGGGAAAGCCTCGAGGGAAAGCCACAGATCCCTTGATTCACGCGAAGGGAAGCGTGACCCTGTTGCTACAGCTTGAGAGGAAAGCCCATGTGCATGCCCCCAGTCGAGACGAGGACTGACTCCACTGGGGAGACTTCAGAAGTAACCCAGATCCATGTCAGCACTGGAGAGGAATACTCAGGTTCCGGCACCGACTCCACACAAGGTGTTAGACCCGGCATCGACGGGAGAGGAATCCTGAGAGGCCCCAAAGCAACACGCTTAGGGACTGGCCTTTCCTGAGGCCACAAGTGCGGGTCCCTTTGGTCCCCGTCGTAAGTCGAGAGCTCCTGCCGCAACTCGAGAAAATCCAGGAGGTTCTCCCCTCCAGGCGAGATGAGGGCCATTTGCGCTGAGGCGTCTCGAGGCTATTCATACCTAACCTCTGGAACTTCCAAAGGGTCCTTCACACCCTTGCTGCAACTCAAGAAGTTCCCTGACATACCCGTCTCCACTCGAGAGGAAGCACGAGAGTCCCGCCCATCCAGAGGATTCCTGTTTCCGCCTCCTAGCTCGAGAGGAGGATCCTTTGCCTGCGTTGTCGGGAAGATTTCCCGGGGTTTCCGTCGCATCTCAAGAGGAGGCGCTCTCCACATGAAAGGCGAGAGGAAATCCAGTGTCGTGCCACCATTCCCAGAGTCCCCCAGATGTCTCTGTCCATTACAGGGAAACATGTTTTCCCTGCATTTCGTCGACTTTCAAGACGAGGATCGACTCACACCACGGTGACACGTGGGACAGCCTGTGGAAAAGCCTCGTGGGAAAGCCTCGAGGGAAAGACACAGATCCCTAGATCCACGCGAAGGGAAGCGCGACACTGCTGCTACAGCTCGGAAGGAAATAGCACGTGCATGCCCCCACTCCAGACGAGGACTGATTCCACTGGGGAGACTCCAGAAGTACCCCCCAGATCCATGTCACCTCTGGAGAGGAATCTTCAGGTTCAGGCACCGGCTCCACACAAGTTCTTAGGCCCCGGCATCGAAGGGAGAGGAATCCCGAGAGGCCCCCGAGCAACTCGCATGGGGACTGGCCTTTCCTGAGGCCCCCGAGCGGGTCCCTGTGGCTTTCCCACGAGGCTTTCCCACGAGGCTTTCCCACAAGGCTTTCCCCAGGGCTGTCCACGTGCCACCGTGTTGTGAGTCGATCCTCGGCTTGAAAGTCGGGGCAGTGCAGGGAAAACAGGTTTCCTGGAATGGACTGAGACATCTGGGGAACTCTGGAATGTGGCAGGACCCTGGAGTTCCTCTCGCCTTTCCTGTGGAGAGCGCCTCCACTTGAGATGTGACGGGAATGCCGGGAATTTTTCCCGACCACGCAGGGAAAGGATCCCTCCTCTCTAGCTAGCAGGCGGAAACGGGGCTCATCTGGATGTGGGCGGGACTCTCGTGCTTCCTCTCGAGTGGAGACGGGTATGTCGGGGAACTTCTTGAGTTGCAGCAAGGGTGTGAAGGACCCTTTGGAAGTTCCAGATGTTAGATGTGATTAGCCTCGAGATGCCTCAGCGGAAATGGCCTCATCTCGCCTGGAGGGGAGAACCTCCTGGATTTTCTCGAGTTGCCGCAGGTGCTCTCGACTTACGACGGGACCTCAGGGACCCGCTCTGGTGGCCTCAGGAAAGGCCAGTCCCCATGCGAGTTGCTCGGGGGGCCTCTCGGGTTTCCTCTCCCTTCGATGCCAGCGCCTAAGATCTTGTGTGCAGACGCTGCCGGAACCTGAGGATTCCTCTCCAGTGCAGACATGGATCTTGGTGTACTTCTGGAGTCTCCCCCAGGGGAGTCAGTCTTCGTCTCGAGTGGGGCATGCACGTGCGCTTTCCTCCGAGCTGTATCAGCAGTGTCAAGCTTCCCATCGCGTGGATCAATGGATCTGTGGCTTTCCATCGAGGCTTTCCCACAAGGCTTTCCCACGAGGCTTTCCTGCAGGGCTGTCCCACGTGCCACCGTGGTTTGAGTCGATCCTCGGCTTGAAAGTCGAGGCAGTGCAGGGAAAACAGGTTTCCCTGGAATGGTCTGAATCTTCTGGGGGACTCTGGGAATGGTGGCTCGAAACTGGAGTTCCTCTCGCCTTTACTGTGGAGAGCGCCTCCTTTTGAGATGCGACGGGAACGCGGGAATTCTTTCCTGACCACGCAGGGAAAGGATCCCTCCTCTCGAGCTACGAGGCGGAAACGGGCTCCTCTGGATGTGCGGGGAACTCTCGTGCTTCCTCTCGAGTGGAGACAGGTATGTCGGGGATCTTCTTGAGTTGCAGCAAGGGTGTGAAGGACCCTTTGGAAGTTCCAGAGTTTAGGTGTGATTAGCCTCGAGACGCCTCAGCGGAAATGGGCCTCCTCTCGCCTGGAGGGGAGAACCTCCTGGATTTTCTCGAGTTGCGGGAGGTGCTCCCGACTTACGACGGCGAACCTCAGGGACCTGCTCTGG
>NW_017199446.1:0-7339 GCF_001704415.2 Capra hircus | reverse complement strand
AACCCTCCACGTGATCAGTCGATCCTCGTCTTGAAGTTGAGTCAGTGCCTGGGAAAAACAGGCTTCTGTGGAATGGACTGAGACATCTGGGGGATCTGGGAAATGGTGGCACGACCCTGGAGTACCTCTCGCCTTTCCTGTGGAGAGCGCTCCCTCTTGAGATGTGACGGGAATGCCGGGAATTCTTTCCCGACCACGCAGGGGGAATGGATCCCTCCTGTTGAGCTATGAGGCGGAAACGGGGCTCATCTGGATGTGGGCGGGACACTCGTGCTTCCTCTCGAGTGGAAACGGGTATGTCGGGGAACTTCTTGAGTTGCAGAAAGAGTGTGAAGGACGCTTTGTAACTTCCAAAGGTTAGGTGTGATTAGTCTCGAGACGTCTCAGCAGAAATGGTCCTCATCTCGCCTGAAAGGGAGAACCTCCTGGATTTATTCAAGTTGCGGCAGTGCTCTCGACCTACGACGGGCCTCAGGGACCCTCTCTGGTGGCCTCAGGAAAGGCCAGTCCCCATGCAAGTTGCACGGGGACCTCTCGGGATTCTCTCCCGTCGGTGCCGGGCCTAGAACTTGTGTGGAGTCGGTGCCGGAAACTGAGGTTTCCTCTCCAGTGCTGACATGGATTTTGGAGTACTTCTGGAGTCTCCCCAGGGGAGTCAGTCCTTGTCTCGAGTGGGAGCATGCACGTGCGCTTTCCTCCCGAGCTGCAGCAGCAGTGTCATGGTTCTTTCGCGTGGTGGATCAAGGGATCTGTGGCTTTTCCTCTCGAGGCTTTCCCCAAAGGGCTGTCCCACGTGCCACCGTGGTGTGAGTCGATCCTCGTCCTGAAAGTCGAGGTGTAGGGAAAAAAGTTTCCCTGGAATGGACTGAGACATCTGGGGGACTCTGGGAATGGTGGCACGACCCTGGAGTTCCGCTCGCCTTTCCTGTGGAGAGCGCCTCCTCTTGAGATGCGACGGGAACGCGCGGGAATTCTTTCCCGGACCAGGGAAAGGATCCCTCCTCTCGAGCTAGGAGGCGGAAACGGGGTTCCTCTAGATGTGGGCGGGACTCTCGTGCTTCCTCTCGAGTGGAGACGGGTATGTCAGCGAACTTCTTGAGTTGCAGCAAGGGTGTGAAGGACCCTTTGGAAGTTCCAGAGGTTTGGTGTGATTAGCCTCGAGACGCCTCAGCGGAAATGGGCCTCATCTCGCCTGGAAGGGAGAACCTCCTGGATTTTCTCGAGTTGCGGCAGGTGCTCTTGACTTACGACGGGGACATCAGGAACCCGCTCTGGTGGCCTCAGGAAAGGCAGGTCCGCATACGAGTTGCTCGGGGGCCTCTCGGGATTCCTCTCCCCTGATGCCGGGGCCTAAGCCCTTCCGTGGAGTCGGTGCCGGAACCTGAGGATTCCTCTCCAGGGCTGACATGGACCTTGGGGTACTTCTGGAGTCTCCCCAGGGGAGTCAGTCCTCGTCTCGAGTGTGGGCATGCAGGTGCGCTTTCCTCCCGAGCTTTAGCAGCAGTGTCACGCTTCCCTTCGCTTGGATCAAGGGATCTGTGGCTTTCCCTCGAGGGTTTCCCATGAGGCTTTCCAAGAGGCTTTCCCACGAGGCTTTCCCAGGGTTTTCCCCCGTGCCACCATGGTGTGAGTTGATCCTCGGCTTGAAAGTCGAGGCAGTGCAGGGAAAACAGGTTTCCCTGGAATAGACTGAGACATCTGGGGGACTCTGGGAATGGTGGCATGACCCTGGAGTTCCTCTCGGCTTTCCTGTAGAGACGGCCTCCTCTTGAGATGCGACGCAACCCCCGGGAATTCTTTCACGACGACGCAGGGTAGGATCCCTCTTCTCGAGCTTGGAGGCGGAAACTGGGCTCCTCTGGATTGGGCGGGACTCTCGTGCTTCCTCTCGAGTGGAGACGGGTATGTCGGGGAACTTCTTGAGTTGCAGCAAGGGTGTGAAGGACCCTTTGGAAGTTCCAGAGGTTAGGTGTGATTAGCCTGGGGACGCCTCAGAGGAAATGGTCCTCATCTCCCCTGGAGGGGAGAACCTCCTGCATTTTCTTGAGTTGCTGCAGGTGTTCTCGCGTTACGACGGGGACCTCAGGGACCCGCTCTGGTGGCCTCAGGAAAGGCCAGTCCCCATGCGAGTTGCTCGGGGGCCTATCAGGATTCCTTTCCCATCGAGCCGGTGCCTAAGACCTTGTGGGGAGTCGGTGCCGGAACCTGAGAATTTCTCTCCAGTGCTGACTTGGATCTTGGGGTACTTCTGGAGACTCCACAGGGGAGTCAGTCCTTGTCCCGAGTAAGGGCATGCACGTGTGCTTTCCTCCCGAGCTGTAGCAGCAGTGTCACGCTCCCCTTCGCGTGGATCAAGGGATCTGTGGCTTTCCCTCCAGGCTTTCCCATGAGACTTTCCCACGAGGCTTTTCCACAGGGCTGTCGCACGTGCCACCGTCGTGTGAGACGATCCTCGGCTTGAAAGTCGAGGCAGTGCAGGGAAAACAGGTTTCCCTGGAATGGCCTGAGACATCTGGGGGACTCTGGGAATGGTGGAACGACCCTGGAGTTCCTCACGCCTTTCCTGTGTAAAGCGTCCCCTCTTGAGATGCGACGGGAACGCCGAGAATTCTTTCCCGACCACGCAGGGAAAGGATCCCTCCTCTCGAGCTATGAGGCGGAAACGGGGCTCCTCTGGATGTGGGCGGGACTCTCGTGCTTCCTCTCGAGTGGAGACGGGTATGTCGGGGAACTTCTTGTGTTGCAGCAAGGATGTGAAGAACGTTTTGGAAGTTCCAGAGTTTAGGTGTGATTAACCTGGGGACGCCTCAGAGGAAATGGGCCTCATGTCGCCTGGAGGGGAGAACCTCCTGGATTTTCTCGAGTTGCGGCAGGTGCTCTCGACTTATGACGGGGACCTCAGGGACCCGCTCTAATGGCCTCAGGAAAGGCCAGTCCCCATGCTAGTTACTCGGGCCTCTCGGGATTCCTCTCCGTCGATGCCGGGGCCTAAGACCTTGTGTGGAGTCGGTGCCGGAACGTGAGGATTCCTCTCCAGGGCTGACGTGGATCTTGGGGTACTTCTGGACTCTCCTCAGGGTAGTCAGTCCTCGTCTCGAGTGGGGGCATGCACGTGCGCTTTCCTCCCGAGCTGTAGCAGCAGTGTCGTGCTTCTCTTCGCGTGGATCAAGGGATCAGGGCCTTTCCCACGACGCTTCACATAGGGCTGTCCCACGTGCCACCGTGATGTGAGTCGATCCTCGGATTGAAAGTCGAGGCAGTGCAGGGAAAACAGGTTTCCCTGAAATGGACGGAGACATCTGGTTGACTCTGGGAATGGTGGCACGACGCTGGAGTTCCTCTCGCCTTTCCTGTGAAGAGCGCCTCCTCTTGAGATTCGACGGGATCGCCGGGAATTCTTTCCGACCACGCAGGGAAAGGATCCCTCCTCTCGAGCTAGGAGTCGGAAACGGGGCTCCTATGGATGTTGCCGGGACTCTCGTGCTTCCTCTCGAGTGGAGACGGGTATGTCGGGGAACTTCTTGAGTTGCAGCAAGGGTGTGAAGGACCCGTTGGAAGTTCCAGATGTTAGATGTGATTAGCCTCGAGACGCCTCTGCGGAAATGGGCCTCATCTCGCCTGGAGGCGAGAACCTCCTGGATTTTCTCGAGTTGCGGCAGGTGCTCTCGACTTACGACTGGGACCTCAGGGACCCGCTCTGGTGGCCTCAGGAAAGGCCATTCCCCATCCGAGTTGTCCGGGGGCCTCTCGGGATTCCTCTCCCGTCGATGCCGGGGCCTAAGTCCTTGTGTGGAGTCAGTGCCGGAACGTGAGGATTCCTCTCCAGTGCTGACATGGATCTTGGGGTACTTCTGGAGTCTCCCCAGTGGAGTCAGTCCTCGTCCAAGGGAGGCATGCACGTGCGCTTTCCTCCCCAGCTTTTGCAGCAGTGTCACGCTTCCCTTTGCTTGGATCAAGGGATCTGTGGCTTTTCCTCGAGGATTTCCCGCAGGGCTTTCCCACAGGGCTGTCCCACGTGCCACCGCGGTTTGAGTCGATCCTCGGCTTGAAAGTCGAGGGAATGCAGGGAAACAGGTTTCCCTGGAATGGACTGAGACATCTGGGGGACTCTGGGAATGGTGGCACGACCCTGGAGTCCCTCTCGCCTTTCCTGTGAAGAGCGCCTCCCCTTGAGATGCGACGGGAATGACGGGAATTCTTTCCCGAGCACGAAGGGAAAGGATCCCGCCTCTCGAGCTAGGAGGCGGAAATGGGGCTCCTCTGGATGTGGGCGGGCTCTCGTGCTTCCTTTCGAGTGGAGACAGGTATGTCCGGGAACTTCTTGCGTTGCAGCAAGGGTGTGAAGAACACTTTGGAAGTTCCAGAGGTTAGGTGTGATTAGCTTGGAGACGCCTCAGCGGAAATGGGCCTCATCTCGCCTGGAGGGGAGAACCTCCTGGATTTTCTCGAGTTGCGGCAGGTGCTATCGACTTACGTCGGGGACCTCAGGGACCCGCTCTGGTGGCCTCAGGAAAGGCCAGTCCCCTTGCGAGTTGCTCGGGGGCCTCTCGGGATTCCTCTCCCATCGATGCCGGGGCCTAAGACCTTGTGTGGAGTCGGTGCCGGAAACTGAGGATTCCTCTCCAGTGCTGAAATGGATCATGGTGTACTTCTGGAGTCTCCCCCAAGGCAGTCAGTCCTCGTCTCGTGTGGGGGGCATGCACGTGCGCTTTCCTCCCGTGCTGTAGCAGGAGTGTCATATTTCCCGTCGAGTCGATCAAGGGATCAGTGTCTTTCCCTCGAGGCTTTCCCACAGGGCTTTCCCACAGGCTGTCCCACGTGCCACCGTGGTGTGAGTCGATCCTCAGCTTGAAAGTCGAGGCAGTGCAGGGAAAACAGGTTTCCCTGGAATGGACTGAGAAATCTCTGGCACTCAGGGAATGGTGTCACGACCCTGGAGATCCCCTCGTGTTTCCTGTGGAGAGACCGCCTCCTCTTGAGATGCGACCGGAACGCCGGGAATTCTTTCCCGAAAACGCAGGGAAAGGATTCCACCTCTCGATCTATGAGGCGGAAACGGGGCTTCTCTGGATGTGGGCAGGACTCTCGTGCTTCCTCTCGAGTGGAGAGGGGTACGTCGGGGAACTTCTTGAGTTGCAGCAAGGGTGTGAAGGACCCTTTGGAAGTTCCAGAGGCCAGGTTGATTAGCCTCGAGACGCCTCCGCGGAAATGGGCTTCATCTCGCCTGGAGGGGAGAATCTCCTGGATTTTCTAGAGTTACCACAGGTGCTCTCGACTTAAAGACGAGGACCTCAGGGACCTGGTCTGGTGGCCTCAGGAAAGGCCAGTCCCCATGCGAGTTGCTAGGGGCCCTTCGGATTCCTCTCCCGTTGATGCCGGGGGCCTAAGACGTTGTGTGGAGACGGTGCCGGAACCTGAGGATTCCTCTCCAGTGCTGACAAGGATCTTGGGTACTTCTGGAGTCTCCACCGGGGATTCAGTCCTCGTCTCGACTAAGGTCATGCACGTGCACTTTCCTCCCGAGCTGTAGCAGCAGTGTCATGCTTCCCTTCGCGTGGATAAGAAATCTGTGGCTTTCATCGAGGTTTTTGCAGGAGGCTTTCCCACGAGGCTTTCCCACAGGGCTGTCCCACGTGCCACCGTGGTGTGAGTCGATCCTCGCTTGAAAGTCGAGGCAGTGCAGGGAAAAACTGGTTTCCCTGGAATGGACTGAGACATCTGGGGGACTCTGTGTATGGTGGCTCGACCCTGGAGTTCCTCTCGCCTTTCCTGTGGAGAGCGCCTCCTCTTGAGATGCGATGGAATGCGGGAATTCTTCCCGAACACGCAGGGAAAGGATCCCCTCCTCTCGAGCTACGAGGCGGAAACGGGGCTCCTCTGGATGTCGGCGGGAGGCTCGAGCTTTCTCTCAAGTGGAGACGGTTATGTCGGGGAACTTCCTGAGTTGCATCAAGGGTGCGAAGGACCTTTTGGAAGCTCCAGAGGTTAGGTGTGATTAGCCTCGAGACGCCTCAGCGGAAATGGCCTCTTCTCGCGCTGGAGGGGAGAACCTCCTGGATTTATCGAGTTGCAGCAGGTGCTCTCGACTTACGATGAGGACCTCAGGACCCGCTCTGGTGACCTCAGGAAAGGCCAGTCCCCATGCGAGTTGCTTGGGGGGCCTCTCGGGATTCCTCTCTCGTCGATGCCAGGGCCAAAGATCTTGTATGGAGTCGGTGCCGGAACCTGAGCATTCCTCTCCAGTGCAGACATGGATCCTGGGTTACTTCTGGAGTCTCCCCAGGGGAGTCAGTCCTCGTCTCGAGTGGGGGCATGCACGTGCGCTTTCCTCCCGAGCTGTAGCAGCAGTGTCACGCTTCCCTTCGCGTGGATCAAGGGATCTGTGGCTTTCCCTCGAGGCTTTCCAACGAGGCTTCTGCCCATCCACCCACGTGCGTGTGGAGTCGATCTTCGCTTGAAAGTCGAGGCAGTGCAGGGAAAAGCAGGTTTCCCTGGAATGGACTGAGACATCCTGGGGACTCTGGAATGCGGAACGACCCTGGAGTTCCTCTCGCCTTTCCTGTGGAGGGCGCCTCCTCTTGAAATGCGACGGAAACGCCAGGAATTCTTTCCCGACGACGCAGGGAAAGGATCCCTCCTCTCGAGCTAGGAGGCGGAAACGGGGCTCCTCTGGATGTGGGCGGGACTCTCGTGCTTCCTCTCGAGTGTAGACGGGTATGTCGGGAACTTCTTGAGTTGCAGCAAGGGTGTGAAGTCGCTTTGGGAGCTCCAGAGGTTAGGTGTGATTAGCCTCGAGATGCCTCAGCGGAAATGGCACTCATCTCGCCTGGAGGGGAGAACCTCCTGGATGTTCTCGAGTTGCGGCAGGTGCTCTCGACTTTCGACGGGACCGCAGGGACCCGCTCTGGTGGCCTCAGGAAAGGCCATTCCCCATGGGAGTTGCTCGGGGGACTCTTGCGATTCCTTTTCCTTCGATGCTGCGGCCTAAGACCTCGTGTGGAGTCCGGTGCCAGAACCTGAGGATTCCTCTCCAGTGCTGACATGGATCTTGGGGTACTACTGGAGTCTCCCCAGGAGACTCAGTCCTCGTCTCGAGTGGGGCATGCACGTGCGCGCTTTCCTCCCGAGCTGTAGCAGCAGTGTCACGCTTCCCTTCGCGTGGATCAAGGGATCTGTGGCTTTCCCTCCGAGGCTTTCCCACGAGGCTTTCCACGAGGGCTTTCCCACAGGGTTGCCCCACGTGCCACCGTGGTGTGAGTCGATCCTCGGCTTGAAAGTCGATGCAGTGCAGGGAAAACAGGTTTTCCTGGAATGGACTGAGACACCTGGTTGTCTCTGG
>NW_017199445.1:0-7339 GCF_001704415.2 Capra hircus | reverse complement strand
TGATCACAAAGGGAAGGGGAGATACAGGGCCTGCCTCTGGACCTCCGGTGCTCTGAGCAAATCTCGAGGTCTCCCCGTTGTTGGTCAAGGTCAAGGTTCGCGTTCAAGGTCAAGTCAAGGTCAAATTCAGTTCAAGTCACAGTCAAGTGCAAGTTCAAGGTCAAGTTCACGTTCGTTCAAGGTCAAGGTCAAGGTCAAGGTCAAGTTCAAGTTCACGGTGAAGTTCAGGTTAAAGTTCAAGAAAAGTCAAGGTCAAATTCAAATTCAAGTTCACGGTCAAGTTCAAGTTCCGGTCAATTCAAGTTCAAGTCAAGTTCAAGTTCAAGGTCAAGTTTGCGTTCAAGTTCAAGTTCAAAGGTCAAGTTCAGTTCAGGTCAAGTTCAAGTTCAAGTTCACGGTTCAAGTTCACGTCAATTCACATTCACTTCAAGGGTCAAGTTCAAGTCAAGTTCAAGGTCAAGGTCAAGTTCAAGTTCAGTCAAAGTTCAAGTTCAAGGCCAAGGTCAAGGTCAAGTTAAGTTCTAGTTCAAGGCAAGGCAAGGCAAGGCCTAGCCACGGCCAAGGCAAGGGCAAGGCAACGCCAAGGGCAAGGCCAAGGCCCAGGCCAAGGCAAAGGCCTAGGCCACCAAAGCGAAGCCCAAACCCCGTAACGCCTGACAGAAGGCAGAAGCAAGCCACTAGGCCCCTGTGCAGAGGAAGCCACTGAAGGCAGCAAGGCCACAGAGATCCCAGACTCCCATTCCCACAGGAAGATGTGAGGATAAAGGGCTTCATCCCAGCACAGCACCCTCCCACCAACCCCCAAACCCGCCCCCTCCTCCCGCAGCACGCCCCCTGAAACAACACTGTCTTCCCAGAAAAGAGAAGGGAGAAGCCATGTGTGTGCCAAAGGAGCAAGATGAACGAACGATACCACGCCCTCCGACTTTGGGCACACCTGACGCCTCGGAACGCCGGGCCCGGCCGAAGGGTCCCCGACATTCTCGGGTGGAGGGGGGTCGACACGTTGGCCGACAGCCCTTGCCCGGGCCACCCGCAAATCCCCTGAGACGTGATCCGACCCCAGGGACCGAGGGCAAATGTACCGCTTGAGGTGCTGGAGGAGCTGGACGAAGCCATGTTGGGAGAGGCACACGGGCACGCTGCAGACTGCTGGCCGAGTGGGCGGGACCCAGCAGCTCAGGGCTCTGGAGAGCAGGAGACGGCTCCGCCCCATTGACGTCAATAGGGTTTGGGTGGGTAGATGGAGGGTGCCGCCCCTGGCCTCTTTCCAAGCAGAGACCCTGGACGGAGTCCCGTGGAGCGAGTGGGCTTTTCCCGGGCACAACTGTGCCCCGGACCGCCAAGATCCCCGTTGGGGTGGGCGGGCAGTTCGGGGGCTTTGGTTTGTGGCCCTCCCTCGCAGCGGGGGTGGGATCAACCCGGGTGGATCAATCAGGGGCCTCAGCAGTGCCAAGGGAGCTCACCGCCCAGGAAACGCCCCTAGGTCCCTTTGAATTGCCACCAACGCCCCCTTCCCCAGCCTGCCTTGCTCTGGGGTTTCCCGCCTTTTCACATTCCACAGGTCCCTGGGCCTCGACTGTCCCCCGCTGTCTCCTCCGAGGCATTCCGGGACACCCGACGCTCTCTCCAGTGCCTCCACCTAGATCCCTCGCTGTCCTCGCCTCCGTTTCCCCCCCTGCCCTCCCCAACTCCTCCGTGGGCTCTTGGCGTCATTTCCCTACAGCAGTCCCAGAGCGCCACCCCGAGGGCTTTGAGCTGCCTGGAGCCCAAGGCTCCGGCCAGAGCCCTGAGGGCCAGCGTCTGGACTGGCAGCTAATGCCATTTGGGCTTTTCTCACGTGGAGCCTAAGGCCCGCACTTCGCGGGGAACCCCCAGCGTTAGTGCCCTGGAGATACCCGCCCAAGGGGACAGTGTACCTCCTACTGTGGGGAAGGAGGTACCTGTTTTCCCTGCACTGGTTCGACTTTCACGCTGAGGATCGACTCACACCATGGTGGCACGTGGAAAAGCCCTGGGAAAGCCTCATGGGAAAGACTCGAGGAAAGCCACAGATCCCTTGATCCACTCGACGGGAAGCGTGCCACTTCTGCTACAGCTCGGGAGGAAAGCGCACGTGCATGTCCCCACTCGAGACGAGGACTGACTCCCCTGGGGAGACTCTAGAAGTAGCCCAAGATCCATGTCAGCACTGGAGAGGAAACCTCAGTTTCCGGCACCGACTCCACACAAGGTCTTAGGCCCGGCATCGACGGGAGAGGAATCCCGAGAGGACCCCGAGCTACTCGCATGGGGACTGGCCTTTCCTGAGGCCAACAGATGGGGAGCCTGATGTCCCCATCGTAAGTCGAGAGCACCTGCCGCAACTTGAGAAAATCCAGGAGGTTCTCCCCTCCAGGCGAGATGAGGCCCCATTTCCGCTGACCCGTATCGAGGCTAATCACACCTAAACTCTGGAACTTCCAAAAGGTCCTTCACACCCTTGTTGCAACTCAAGAAGTTCCCCGACATACCCGTCTCCACTCGAGAGGAAGCATGAGAGTCCCGTCCACATCCAGAGGAGGCCCGTTTCGCCCTCCTAGCTCGAGAGGAGGGATCCTTTCCCTGCGTGGTCAGTAAAGAATTCCCGGCGTTCCCCTAGCATCTCAAGAGGAGGTGCACTTCACAGGAAAGGCGAGAGGAACTCCAGGGTCGTGCCACCATTCCCAGAGTCCCCCAGATGTCACAGTCCATTCCAGGGAAACCTGTTTTCCCTGCACTGCCTCGACTTTCAAGCCGAGGATCGACTCACAACACGGTGGCATGGGACAGCCCTGTGTAAAGCCTCGTGGGAAAGCCTCGTGGGAAAGCCTCGTGGGAAAGCCTCCTCGAGGGATAGCCACAGATCCCTTGATCCACGCGAAGGAAGCGTGACACTGCTACTACAGCTCGGGAGGAATGCGCACGTGCATGCCCCTACTCAAGGCGAGGACTGACTTCCCTGGTGAGACTCCAGAAGTACCCCAAGATCCATGTCAGCACTGGAAAGGAATCCTCAGGTTCTGGCACCGACTCCACACAAGGTCTTAGGCCGCGGCATCGACGGGAGAGGAATCCCCGAGGCCCCGAGCAACTCGCATGGGACTGGCCTTTCCTGAGGCCACCAGAGCGGGTCCCTGAGGTCCCCGTCGTAAGTCGAGCACCTGCCGCAACTTGGGAAAATCCAGGAGGTTCTCCCCTCCAGGCGAGATGAGGCCCATTTCCGCTGATATGTCTCGAGGCTAATCACACTTAACCTCTCGACCTTCCAAAGGGTCCTTCACACCCTTGCTGCAACTCAAAAATTTCCCCGACATACCCGTTTCACTCGAGAGGAAGCACGAGAGTGCAGCCCACATCTAAGGACCCCGTTTCCACCTCCTAGCTCGAGAGGAGGTATCCTTTCCCTGCGTGGTAGGGAAAGAATTCCTGGCGTTCCCAATGCATCTCAAGAGGAGGCCGCTCTCCACAGGAAAAGGCGAGAGGAACTCCAGGGTCGTGCCACCATTCCCAGAGTCCCCCAGAGGTCTCAGTCCATTCCAGGGAAACCTTTTTTCCCTGCACTGCCTCGACTTTCAAGCCGAGGATCGACCTCACACCACGGTGGCTCATGGGACAGCCCTGTGGGAAAGACTCGTGGAAAAGCCTCGTGGGAAAGCCTCAAGGGAAAGGCCACAGATCCCTTGATCCACTCGACGGGAAGCGTGCCACTGGTGCTACAGCTCGGGAGGAAAGCGCACGTGCATGCCCCCACTCGAGATCAGGACTGACTCCCCTGGGGAGACTCCCGAAGTACCCAAGATCCATGTCAGCACAGGAGAGCAAACCTCAGGTTCCGGCACTGACTTCACACAAGGTCTTAGGCCCCGGCATCGACGGGAGAGGAATCCGAGAGGGCCCCGAACAACTCGCATGGGGACTGGCCTTTCCTGAGGCCACCAGAGCGGGTCCCTGACGTCCCCGTCATAAGTCAAGAGCACCTGCCACAACTCGAGAAAATCCAGGAGGTCTCCCCTCCAGGCGAGATGAGGCCCATTTCCGCTGAGTCGTCTCGAGGCTTATCACACCTAAACTCTGGAACTTCCAAAGGGTCCTTCACACCCTTGCTGCAACTCAAGAAGTTCCCCGACATACCCGTCTCCACTCGAGAGGAAGCACAAGAGTCCCGCCCACATCCACAGGAGCCCGTTTCCGCCTCCTAGCTCGAGAGGAGGGATCCTTTCCCTGCGTGGAAGGGAAAGAATTCCCGGCGTTCCCGTCGCATCTCAAGAGGAGGCCCTCTCCACAGGAAAGACGAGAGGAACTCCAGGGTCGTGCCACCATTCTCAGAGTCTCCAGATGTCTCAGTCCATTTCAGCGAAACCTGTTTTCCCTGCACTGCCTCGACTTTCAAGCCGAGGATCGACTCACACCACGTTGGCACGTGGGACAGCCCTGTGGGAAAGACTCGTGGGAAAGCCTCGGTGGGAAAGCCTCGAGGGAAAGCCACAGATCCCTTGATCCACTTGATGGGAAGCGTGCCACTGCTGCTACAGCTCGGAGGAAAGCGCACGTGCATGCCCCCACTCGAGACGAGGATTGACTCCCCTGGGGAGACTCCAGATGTACCCCAAGGTCCATGTCAGCACTGGAGAGGGAACCTCAGGTTCCGGCACCGACTCCACAGCAAGTCTTAGGCTCCGGCATCGACGGGAGAGGAATCCCAAGAGGCCCCCAAGGAACTTGCATGGGGACTGGCCTTTCCTGAGGCCACCAGAGCGGGTTGTCTTGAGTTGTATAAGCAAACCTGTTCCTTCCAAATAGAGGCTTGCAAACACACCCGCAGTGGGTTGCCTCTTCTTCCACGAAGAAGTCTTTCTTTCCCCACATGCTGCGAACTCCCTGTCCCAACCTCCAAGAATAGTGCTTCTTGCCATTCCTTTCTTAGAGGCAGTTATCCCTGAGCTTGGGGCCGTAGGGAGTAGCCCCACACTCACAGGGAAAGGCAAAGACTCCTCCATACATCCCCTCTATCCCCTTTGCTCTGGAGGAGAGCTCTAGTGAGCCTAGGTCTTTCAGGAAAATTCTTGGCTTGCGACAGGATCTCCACCCTGTTTGTGAACCTGCATACCCAACCACGGGGCCACAGAGCACCTGTTTCAGTAAAGTGGCGCCTGAAAGTGTGCAGCCTAGCAAGAGGTTGAAAAATCCATTCAATTGCTGTTTTTGTACCTCTGACAGAGCGAGCTTGGCTCCACCCTTTGGCAGTGAGGAGAAAAGAAGCATGACACCCTCCCAAGGGGACATGGGGCCTACTTCGAGAGGAAAGGCCCCTTGTGGAGTTGAGGCCAGGAAGGCGCACAGTCGTGTCCAAACACACTCCCACTGCTGGCTTCTTCATGGGCTATCAGCTAGGAATGTCTTTGCAATGATCACAAAGGGAAGGGGAGATACAGGGCCCTACCTCAGGACCTCCGGTGCTCTGAGCAAATCTGGAGGTCTACCGTTGTTGGTCACAGGTCAATGGTCAAGTTCAAGTTCAAGGTTCAAGTTCAAGTTCAAGGTCAGGGTCAAGTTCAAGTTCAAGGTGAAGGTCAAGTTCAAGTCAAGGTCAAGGTCAAGTTCAAGGTCCTTCAAGGTCAAGTTCAAGGGCAAGGGCAAGGGCAAGGTAAGGCCAAGTCCAAGGGCAAGGGCAAGGGCAACGCCAAGGTCAAGGCCAAGGCCCAGGCCAAGGCAAAGGCCAACGCCCCCAAAGCGAAGCCCAAACCCGGTAACGCCTGACAGAAGGCAGAAGCCACTAGGCCCCTGTGCAGAGGAAACCACTGAAGGCAGCAAGGCCACAGAGCTCCCCGACTCCCATTCCCACAGGAAGATGTGAGGATAAAGGGCCTCATCCCAAAACAGCACCCGCTCCAACCACCTCCCAACCCCGGCCCACGCCCCCCTCAGCGCGCCCCCCTGCAAACAACACTGTCTTCCCAGAAAAGAGAAGGGAGAAGCCATGTGTGTGCCAAAGGAGCAAGATGAACGAACGATGCCACGCCTCCGACTTTGGGCACACCTGACGCCTAGGAACCCCGGGCCCGGGAGATGGGTCCCCACCGTACTCGGACGGGGGGGTCGACACGTTGGCCGAGAGCCTTTGCCCGGGCCACCCGCAAATCCCCTGAGACGTGATCCGACCCCAGGGACCGAGGGCAAACGTACCGCTTGAGGTGCTGGAGGAGCCGGACAAAGCCATGGTGGGAGAGGCACACGGCACGCTGCAGACTGCTGGCCGAGTGGGCGGGGACCAAGCAGCTCAGGACTCTGGAGAGCGGGAGGCGGCTCCGCCCCCATTGACGTCAATAGGTTTGGGTGGGTAGATGGAGGGTGCCGCCCCTGGCCTCTTTCCAAGCAGAGACCCTGGACGGAGTCCCGTGGAGCGAGTGGGCTTTTCCCGGGCATGGCTGTGGCCCGGACTGCCAAGATCCTCGTCGGGGTGGGCGGGCACTTCGGGGGCTTTGGTTTGTGGCCCTGCCTCGCCGAGGGGGTGGGATCAACCCAGGGTGGATCAATCAGGGGCCCTCAGCAGTGCCAAGGGAGCTCACCACCTAGGAAACGCCCCTAGGTCCCTTTGAACTGGCCGCCCATGCCCCTTCCCCAGCCTGCCTTGCTCTGGGGTTTCCCGCCTTTTCACATTCCACAAGTCCCTGGGCCTTGACTGTTCCCCGCTGGGTCATCCAAGGCATTCCAGGACACCGGACGCTCTCTCCAGCGCCTCCACCTAGATCCCTCGCTGTCCTCGCCTCCGTTTCCCCCCTGCCCCCTCCCCAACTCCTCCGTGGCTCTTGGCATCCTTTCCCTACAGCAGTCCAGAGCGCCACCCCGAGGGCTGTGAGTTGCCTGGAGCCCAAGGCTCCAGCCAGAGACCTGAGGGGCCAGCCTCTGGACTGACAGCTAATGCCATTTGGGGCTTTGCTCATGTGGAGCCTGAGGCCCGCAACTCCACTGGCAACCCTCCAGCGCGAGTGCCCTGGAGAAACCCGCCCAAGGGACGTGTACCCCCTACTGTGGGGAAGGAGGTTCCTGTTTTCTCTGCACTGCTTCGACTTTAACGCCGAGGATCGACTCACACAATGGTGGCACGTGGAATAGCACTGTGGGAAAGCCCCACGGGAAAGACTCGAGGGAAACCACAGATCCTTGATCCACGAGACGGGAAGCGTGACACTGCTGTTATAGCTCGGGAGGAAAGCGCACGTGCATGCCCCTACTCGAGACGAGGACTGACGCCCCTTGGGAGACTCCAGAATTACGCCAAGATCCATGTCAGTATCCTCAGGTTCGAGAGGATCCTCAG
>NW_017199444.1:0-7339 GCF_001704415.2 Capra hircus | reverse complement strand
TGTTATTGATCCTGCATTCTTTTCTCCCCATAGTAATGAAAAATCAATACTATGCCATTTACCATTTAGATATTTGTAAGCATACAGTGTTGTAGCAGACAACCTTTTCTTGTTTTGCAAACCAGTTTAATAATGTGCACCTTGTGCGTGCTTTGGAACTCAGGAAACTGAGTCAGTGACTGAAATGGCCCAAGATATCACCTTAGATTCCATCTTCATCTGAAAACAAAACAGGCACTTCCTGGTGGTCCAGTGGCTGAGACTGGACACTCCCAAAGAAGGAGGCCCAGGTTCATTTCCTGATCCAAGAACTAGATCTCCCATGACAGAGAATTTGCATGCTGTAGCTAAATATCTGGCTTGCCTCAATGAAGGTTGACCTGGCGCAGCCAAATGAAAACAGAAACAAATATTTAAAAAAATACAACCAAAGGAAAGGAAGGGTATGGTGGCTGTGCAGATTTACGGCTTAGCTTTCCCTATCGAGAAAAGAAAAAAGAGTTTCAAAAGACTGTGTCTCATCCTTCTATCTGGCATATAGAGAGGATTCCTTTGAAATGAGATTTCTCTGGTAAATGTGACTCACAGAAGAGCTGTCTTGAACTTGGGTTTCAGAGATG
Organism: Capra hircus; assembly: GCF_001704415.2. Taxonomy (NCBI): domain Eukaryota; kingdom Metazoa; phylum Chordata; class Mammalia; order Artiodactyla; family Bovidae; genus Capra; species Capra hircus. The sequence goes on along the minus strand of NW_017199444.1, from coordinate 6,719 downwards.
ATCATGTGTCCTCTAAAAAAAAAGTTAATTGGGTCCAACTAATCCTCATGCTGAGGTGGTATATTTTGTGGTAGCATTTGCTCCCCTTCACTTTGCATGTATCCCCATTTGTTTACACTGTCATCTACTGAAGACATCCTGATATTTGAAAGTTTGTAGTGATTCCAAGTCGAGCTGTTGTATATAATCATGCGATCCTTTTTTGTCTGGACATGTTTTCAAAGCTGTTTAGTAAGTGCTGGACATGAAGGATTCAGGTCACAGGTGAGCCTTGTTTAGCTGTGGAAAAATCCAGCTGTGTTTCTCTGTGGCTTGTGGGATCTTCTGGGGGTAAGGGATCGAACTAGAGTGTCTTGCATTGTCAGGCAGATTCTTTACCACTGAGCCACCGGAGAAGCTGTGCCCTACCCCCTTTTCTTGAGTTGACTGGATCTAATAGGTGTGCAGTGCTACCTCACTGTTATTTTAGTTTGTCATTTCCTAATGCTAATGTGGTTTTTGAGTCTTTTTGATAGCTTATTTACTATCTTTATATTTTTGTAGGCCAGGTGTTTAGGTGTATACATATTTTATGAGATTGTTCTAGATTTTTTGGTATATTTAGAGAACAATCCTTTATCAGATATATATTTTATAAATATAGTTTCCTGTGGCTTGTGTTTAAGTTTTGTGAATAAGGTTTTTCACCGTTTCAATTTCTAATTTTTTAAAGTTGATGTTATATGTGTTTTCTATCCTTTTTTGGATAGCCTTTAGTGTGTTGTTGTTGTTGTTAAATTTTATAAGCAGAAGTGAGGTACCGTAGATACAGTTTTAAGCTAAGCTGAGGTGCCACAGATACAGTTTTGCCTTTTGTCTGTTGAGAAGTTTGAGTGAGTTTGGTGTACACTGTAACATTATGTCTACATTCATTTGACTGGATATAGCTTCCAGTTATTTGTCTAATTGGTTTTGGGAGATATGATGGGAAGTCAGTTTTTCCAAGGGAAACTGAGGTCCATGAAACATGAACTCTTTTCGATCGGTGGGAATCACTTTCTGCTATTTCTGACAGATTTGACTTGTTTGGATATCTCATATGAGCGGAATCACAGAACGTTTGTCTTTTTTTGGTCTGGTTTATTTCACTTAATCTAATGACCATAAGGTTTGTCCACATTGTCGCATTGTCAGAATTACTGACTTTGAAGGGCCGAATCAGATTCCATTGTGTGTATACCACAGTTTGTTTATGGAATTGGCTGCCATGGACACTTCGATTGCTTCTGTTTGTTTGCCAGTGTGAATCACGCTGTTGTGAGTATGACGGAAGGAGTATCCATTTTTTTCAGCCCCCTTTCCCAATCCTTTTGGGTACATAGCATGAATTGGAATCGAACTATGTATTTCTTCCACGTGTTCGTTTTGGAGTCATTTGTGTAATGTCTTGCAGAGTGGCAGCACCATTTAATGTACTTTTTTTGTATGGTGGAATACCGTTCAAGCTTCTGAATATACCTTGCGTTGCATATTCAGTCTCCCACCAACGGACACTTGAATGAGTTCTACCTTTGAGCTATCGTGAATGTCACTATGAATATTTGTGTACCAGTTTTTGTTTGAATTATTATATCTTATGAATGACATTACGAAATATATATATAAAATGAAGTCCAAAGTAATGACTACTACATGTTTTGATATGCATGTATTATGGACTATATAATTCCAATTCACATCATCATAAGATATTTAATAGTTTCCTAAACTGTACAGTAGGTCCTTGTGGCTTCTTTTATATATGGTAATGTATTTGTTAATAATTCAAACAAAAACTGGTACACAAATATTCATAGTGACATTCACGATAGCTCAAAGGTAGAACTCATTCAAGTGTCCGTTGGTGGGAGACTGAATATGCAACGCAAGGTATATTCAGAAGCTTGAACGGTATTCCACCATACAAAAAAGTACATTAAATGGTGCTGCCACTCTGCAAGACATTACACAAATGACTCCAAAACGAACACGTGGAAGAAATACATAGTTCGATTCCAATTCATGCTATGTACCCAAAAGGATTGGGAAAGGGGGCTGAAAAAAATGGATACTCCTTCCGTCATACTCACAACAGCGTGATTCACACTGGCAAACAAACAGAAGCAATCGAAGTGTCCATGGCAGCCAATTCCATAAACAAACTGTGGTATACACACAATGGAATCTGATTCGGCCCTTCAAAGTCAGTAATTCTGACAATGCGACAATGTGGACAAACCTTATGGTCATTAGATTAAGTGAAATAAACCAGACCAAAAAAAAGACAAACGTTCTGTGATTCCGCTCATATGAGATATCCAAACAAGTCAAATCTGTCAGAAATAGCAGAAAGTGATTCCCACCGATCGAAAAGAGTTCATGTTTCATGGACCTCAGTTTCCCTTGGAAAAACTGACTTCCCATCATATCTCCAAAACCAATTAGACAAATAACTGGAAGCTATATCCAGTCAAATGAATGTAGACATAATGTTACAGTGTACACCAAACTCACTCAAACTTCTCAACAGACAAAAGGCAAAACTGTATCTGTGGCACCTCAGCTTAGCTTAAAACTGTATCTACGGTACCTCACTTCTGCTTATAAAATTTAACAACAACAACAACACACTAAAGGCTATCCAAAAAAGGATAGAAAACACATATAACATCAACTTTAAAAAATTAGAAATTGAAACGGTGAAAAACCTTATTCACAAAACTTAAACACAAGCCACAGGAAACTATATTTATAAAATATATATCTGATAAAGGATTGTTCTCTAAATATACCAAAAAATCTAGAACAATCTCATAAAATATGTATACACCTAAACACCTGGCCTACAAAAATATAAAGATAGTAAATAAGCCTATCAAAAAGACTCAAAACCACATAGCATTAGGAAATGACAAACTAAAATAACAGTGAGGTAGCACTGCACACCTATTAGATCCAGTCAACTCAAGAAAAGGGGTAGGGCACAGCTTCTCCGGTGGCTCAGTGGTAAAGAATCTGCCTGACAATGCAAGACACTCTAGTTCGATCCCTTACCCCAGAAGATCCCACAAGCCACAGAGAAACACAGCTGGATTTTTCCACAGCTAAACAAGGCTCACCTGTGACCTGAATCCTTCATGTCCAGCACTTACTAAACAGCTTTGAAAACATGTCCAGACAAAAAAGGATCGCATGATTATATACAACAGCTCGACTTGGAATCACTACAAACTTTCAAATATCAGGATGTCTTCAGTAGATGACAGTGTAAACAAATGGGGATACCATGCAAAGTGAAGGGGAGCAAATGCTACCACAAAATATACCACCTCAGCATGAGGATTAGTTGGACCCAATTAACTTTTCTTTTTTTAGAGGACACATGATCATCTCTGAAACCCAAGTTCAAGACAGCTCTTCTGTGAGTCACATTTACCAGAGAAATCTCATTTCAAAGGAATCCTCTCTATATGCCAGATAGAAGGATGAGACACAGTCTTTTGAAACTCTTTTTTCTTTTCTATCGATAGGGAAAGCTAAGCCGTAAATCTGCACAGCCACCATACCCTTCCTTTCCTTTGGTTGTATTTTTTTAAATATTTGTTTCTGTTTTCATTTGGCTGCGCCAGGTCAACCTTCATTGAGGCAAGCCAGATATTTAGCTACAGCATGCAAATTCTCTGTTGTGGCATGGGAGATCTAGTTCTTGGATCAGGAAATGAACCTGGGCCTCCTTCTTTGGGAGTGTCCAGTCTCAGCCACTGGACCACCAGGAAGTGCCTGTTTTGTTTTCAGATGAAGATGGAATCTAAGGTGATATCTTGGGCCATTTCAGTCACTGGACTCAGTTTCCTGAGTTTGTCCAAAGCACGCACAAGGTGCACATTATTAAACTGGTTTGCAAAACAAGAAAAGGTTGTCTGCTACAACACTGTATGCTTACAAATATCTAAATGGTAAATGGCATAGTATTGATTTTTCATTACTATGGGGGGAGAAAGAATGCAGGATTCATACATGTTACAACACGAATAAATATTCAAACCATCTTCAGTGAAAAAAAAATCCACATAGAAAAGGCCACCCAGAACCCTTATTCACCATGTCTGCTTTCAATCCATCAAGTTAGTCCAAATAACTGAAAATCTCAGTAACACTCTAAATAAAGAAAAAAGGATGAAGATGGAAACAAAAGATATATTCATACACTTGAACATTGCAAAGTGGAAGTGGGGCGGTGGATTACATTATAACGTAGATACCATATGATTTCCTGATTTTGGAGATTATGTGCTGGTTCTGCAGAAGGTACCCATTTTGGATAAAACACATAGAGTCTTTTAGATGATGTGGCAAATGCTAGCACTTGTTCCCATTGCTAGGCATTTTCTGTACATTTTAAATGACTGGAAAGTATACTAGGTTTCAAACAACCATGTCAATACCACAAAAGAAATTTAGAGTAGACAGGCAGGAAGCTTTCTGATACAGGCCAAGACTTACCCAGACGAAGTTCAAGGGAAGCTGCGATGCTCACTGCCCTTGAAGGAGTCCACGTGGAATGAAGAAGTACTGTGGGAAGTCTCTTAGTAACCACCATGTCTTGGGTCCTCTGGATGACCTACTGCAGGAGAAACAGATGTTACAGATAAAACGTTCCACATCACTTCACAAAATGTTGTTAGACTACTTTCAGTAAAGCTGAATCATTTGGGATCAATTTACAATCATATAATAGACTACCATTTACAGTCCAAAAATCACTTGCATTTCTAGACACTCATAACAATCAGAAACAAAAATTAAGAAACTCCCACTTAAATAAAACATCTAGCAACAAACTTAATCAAGAACATAAAAGACCAGTAGTCAGAACACTAGAAAGCACTGATAAAGAAACCAAAGAAAACACAAATACACAGAAAACTATTCCACGCTCATGCACTGGAACAATGAGGAATTAAAAGGTCCATTCCAACCAAAGTCATCAACAAATACACGGACTGCAATCACAAAATAACATTCAATGGCATTTTTCACAGAAATAGAAATAGTCCTCATATTAGACTGCTACTGTTGACCAGGACCTTAAACGGCCAAAAAGACTCTGAGAAAGAGGAACACAGCTGGAGGCATCTTCCTATCCCTCTTCAAACTACATCACGGAGCTGTAGTGACCACCACAGTGAGGAACTGGCAGGAACACAGACACATGGACTCCAGGAGAGAATAGAGAGCCAGAAACGAACCCACATGTACATGGTCAGTTCCTGAAAATCAAACCAGGAACGAGCGAAAGAGGAAAGGACAGTCTTCTCAAGAAACAGTGACAGGAAAACGGCCACCTCCACGGAAGAACATTAGTGTTCATCCTCTACATCATCTAACGCAAATCTAACTGAAAACCCACCGCTTTGCACACGGAGCTCTTTCCCCCTGAGTCCTCCGAGATGGACCTCCAGTCAGCCCTCAGCTGGACACAGGAAACGTCTACTCCGTCCTCATTTTCGCTCTTGCAGCGCCTCCCTGCTGGTGGGCACTGAGGCAACCCTGCTCCTCTCAGCCTGGATGCAGCCCTGTTATCCAGAAGCCTGAGCCCTGATGGTCCTGAGGAGACAAAGCTCCCGCCAGCTGCTCACGGGGCAGAGCCTAAAGGCAAAGCGTCCTGCGCCCGCGGTCAGAGGGGCTTTGGCGCCCCCCTGCGGGCCACAGGAGAAGAGCGGGCAGCCCGGCGCTCACAGACCTCAGAGGGCTCACCCAGAAGCAGCTCTGCTGCGAGCACTCAGACTGGAAGCCCAAACTGAAATGGAGCAGAATAGCTCCATGACCCTCGCAAAACATGGCTAAGGAACAATCAGAGCCTGTATGGAATGCAGCCATAAAAAGGAACACATGTGAGTTTGTTCTAATAAAGGGAGGGAAGTCAGTCAAAGAGAGAAAAACATGGAATCTAGAAGGATGGTACTGACGAGTCTGTTCACAGAGCAGCAATGGAGGTGCAGACATAGAGAACAGACTTACAGAGAGGGTGGGGAACAAGAGGGAGAGGGTGAGATGAATGGAGAGAGCAGCATGGATGCAGGTACACAACCTTTGTAAATAGACAACCAATGGGAATTTGCTGTATGATTCAGGGAACTCAAACTGGGCTCAGTAGTAACCTAGAGAGGTGGGAATGCGTGCGAGGTGGGAGGGAGATTCCAGAGCAAGAGGACATAGGTACACCTATGGTCAATTCATGTGGATGTATGACAAATCAAACCAATATTGTAAAGCAATGATCAATCAACTAAAAAGAAATAACTGTTTAAAAAATATGAACATACACACAAACTTTGCAACAAGGTAACTCCATTTTTAAAAACTATTGAAATTTTAGAAAACTACAAACGTTCTCCATGACCTTCGGTCTGGTGATCAGGTCTACATACACAAACAAGCCAACTTACCCAATTATGAATACAAATGAGTTAACACATTGCCTTTTATCATTTCATACATTTACCCTGTGGAGGACCTTACTCGAGAGAACCAAAAAGAAACTGCTAAATGAACCACGGACCACCCACCCTGGCCAGGCAACAGAGAAAAGAAAACACTTGCAGGAGTCATCTCACAACAGGAGGTCCTGGGAAGGAACAAGGAACGAACAAGCTACCCACCACCCTGGAGAGGTCAGGAGATGGGAGGCTCCAGTTCAG
>NW_017199443.1:0-19573 GCF_001704415.2 Capra hircus | reverse complement strand
CGTGGAAAGCCTGGTGGGAAAGTGTCGTGGGAAAGCGTCGTGGGAAAGCCTCGTGGGAAAGCCACAGGATCCCTTGATCCTACGCCGAAGGGAAAGCGTGACACTGCTGTTTACAGCTCGGAGGAAAGCGCACGTGCATGCCCGCACTCGAGACGAGGACTGACTCCCCTGGGGCAGACTCCAGAAGTACCCCAAGATCCATGTCAGCACTGGAGAGTAATCCTCAGGTTCCTGGCACAGACTCCACACAAGCATCTTAGATCCACAGCATCGACGGGAGAGGAATCCCGAGAGGCCCAGAGCAACTCGCATGGGGACTGGCCTTTCCTGAGGCCACCAGAGCGAGTCCCTGAGGTTCCCGTCGTAAGTTCGAGAGCACATGCCTGCAACTCGAGAAAATCCAGGGAGGTTCTCCCCTGCCAGGCGAGATGAGGCCCATTTTCCGCTGAGGCGTCTCGAGGCTAATCACACCTAACCTCTGGAACTTCCAAACGGTTCTTCACACCCGTGCTGCAACTCAAGAAGTTCCCCGACATACCCGTCTCCACTCGAGAGGAAGCACGAGAGTCCCGCTCCACATCCAGAGGAGCCCCGTTTCCGCCTCCTAGCTCGAGAGGAGGGATCCTTTCCCTGCGTGGTCGGGAAAGAATTCCTGGGATTCCCATCGCATCTCAAGAGGAGGCGCTCTCCACAGGAAAGGCGAGAGGAACTCCAGGGTCGTGCCACCATTCCAGAGTCCCCAGATGTCTCAGTCATTCCAGGGAAACCTGTTTTCCCTGCACTGCCTCCGACTTTCAAGACGAGGATCGACTCACACCACGGTGGCACGTGGGACAGCCCTGTGGGAAAGCCTCGTGGAAAGCCTCTATGGGAAAGCCTCGGAGGGAAAAGCCACAGATCCTTGATCCACGCGAAGGGAAGCATGACACTGCTGCTACAGCTCGGGAGGAAAGCGCAGCGTGCATGCCCCCACTCGAGACGAGGACTGACTCCACTGGGGAGACTCCAGAAGTACCCCAAGATCCATGTCAGCACTGGAGAGGAAATCCTCAGGTTCTGGCACCGACTCCACACAAGGTCTTAGGCCCCAGCATCGACGGGAGAGGAATCCCGAGAGGCCCCGAGCAACTCGAATGGGGACTGGCCTTTCCTGAGGCCCCAGAGCGGGTCCCTGAGATCCCCGTCGTAAGTCGAGAGCACCTGCCTGCAACTCGAGAAAATCCAGGAGGTTCTCCCCTCCAGGCGAGATGAGGCCCATTTCCTGCTGAGGCGTCTCGAGGCTAATCACATCTAATCTCTGGAACTTCCAAACGGTGCTTCACACCCTGGCTGCAACTCAAGAAGTTCCCCGACATACCCGTCTCCACTCGATGAGGAAGCACGAGAGTCCCGCCCATATCCAGAGGAGCCCCGTTTCTGCCTACTAGCTCGAGAGGAGGGATCCTTTCTCCTGCGTCATCGGGAAAGAATCCCGGACGTTCCCGTCGCATCTCTAAGAGGAGGCGCTCTCCACAGGAAAGGCGAGAGGAACTCCAGGGTCGTGCCACCATTCCCAGAGTCCCCCAGATGTCTCAGTCCATTCCAGGGAAACCTGTTTTCCCTGCACTGCCTCGACTTTCAAGCCGAGGATCGACTCACACCACGGTGGCACGTGGGACAGCCCTGTGGGAAAGCCTCGTGGGGAAGCCTCGTGGGAAAGCCTAGGGAAAGCCTCGAGGGAAAGCCCTGATCCCTTGGATCCACGAGTAGGGAAGCGTGACACTGCTGCTACAGCTCGGGAGGAAAGTCGCACGTGCATGCCCCCACTCGAGACGAGGACTGACTCCACTGGGGAGACTCCAAGAAGTACCCCAAGATCCATGTCAGCAACTGGAGAGGAATCCTCAGGTTCCGGCACCGGACTCCACACAAGATCTTAGGCCCCGGCATCGACGGGAGAGGTAATCCCGAGAGGCCCCCGAGCAACTCGCATGGGGACTGGCCTTTCCTGAGGCAACCAGAGCGGGTCCCTGAGGTCCCCGTCGTAAGTCGAGAGCACCTGCCGCAACTCGAGAAAATCCAGGAGGTTCTCCCCTCCAGGCGAGATGAGGCCCATTTCCGCTGAGGCGTCTCGAGGCTAATCACACCTAACTCTGGAACTTCCAAAGGGTCCTTCACACCCTTGCTGCAACTCAAGAAGTTCCCCGACATACCCGTCTCCACTCGAGAGGAAGCACGAGAGTCCCGCCCACATCCAGAGGAGCCCCGTTTCCGCCTCCTAGCTCGAGAGGAGGGATCCTTTCCCTGCGTGGTCGGGAAAGAATTCCCGGCGTTCCCGTCGCATCTCAAGAGGAGGCGCTCTCCACAGGAAAGGCGAGAGGAACTCCAGGGTCGTGCCACCATTCCCAGAGTCCCCCAGATGTCTCAGTCCATTGCCAGGGAAACCTGTTTTCCCTGCACTGCCTCGACTTTCAAGCCGAGGATCGACTCACACCACGGTGGCACGTGGGACAGCCCTGTGGGAAAGCCTCGTGGGAAAGCCTCAGAGGGAAAGCCACAGATCCCTTGATCCACGCGAAGGGAAGCGTGACACTGCTGCTACAGCTCGGGAGGAAAGCGCACGTGCATGCCCCCACTCGAGACGAGGACTGACTCCCCTGGGGAGACTCCAGAAGTACCCCAAGATCCATGTCAGCACTGGAGAGGAATCCTCAGGTTCCGGCACCGACTCCACACAATGTCTTAGGCCCCGGCATCGATGGGAGAGGAATCCCGAGAGGCCCCTGAGCAACTCCCATGGGGACTGGCCTTTCCTGAGGCCACCAGAGCGGGACCCTGAGGTCCCCGTCGTAAGTCGAGAGCACCTGCCGCAACTCAAGAAAATCCAGGAGGTTCTCCACTCCAGGCGAGATGAGGCTCATTTCCGCTGAGGCGTCTCGAGGCTAATCACACCTAAACTCTGGAACTCCGAAAAGGTCCTTCACACCCTTGCTGCAACTCAAGAAGTTCCCCGACATACCCGTCTCCACTCCAGAGGAAACACGAGAGTCCCGCCCACATCCAGAGGAGCCCCGTTTCCGCCTCCTAGGTCGAGAGGAAGGATCCTTTCCCTGCGTGGTCGAGAAAGAATTCCTGGCATTCCCGTCGCATCTCAAGAGGAGGCGCTTTCCACAGGAAAGGTAGAGGAACTCCAGGGTCGTACGACCATTCCCAGAGACACCAGATGTCTCAGTCCATTCCAGGGAAACCTGTTTTCCCTGCACTGCCTCGACTTTCAAGCCGAGGATCAACTCACACCACGGTGGTACGTGGGACAGCACTGTGGGTTAGCCTGGTGGGAAAGCCTCGAGAAAAGCCTAGAGGGAAAGCACAGATCCCTTGATCCAAGCGAAGGGAAGCATGACACTGCTGCTACAGCTCGGGAGGAAATCGCACTTGCATGCCCCCAGTCGAGACGAGGACTGACTCCCCTGGGGAGACTCCAGAAGTACCCCAAGATCCATGTCAGCACAGGAGAGGAATCCTCAGGTTCCAGCACCGACTCCACACAAGGTCTTATGCCCTGGCATGGACGGGTGAGGAATCCCGGGAGGCCCCCGAGCAACTCGCATGGGGACTGGCCTTTCCTGAGGCCACCAGAGCGGGTCCCTGAGGTCCCCGTCGTTACTCGACAGCACCTGCCGCAACTCGAGAAAATCCAGGAGGTTCTCCCCTCCAGCGAGATGAGGCCCATTTCCGCTGAGGCGTCTCCAGGCAAATCACACTTAACCTCTGGAACATCCAAAGGGTCCATCACACCCTTGCATGTATCTCAAGAAGTTCCCCGAAATACCTGTCTCCACTCGAGAGCAAGTACTGAGAGTCCCGACCACATCCAGAGGGGCCCCGGTTTCCGCCTCCTAGCTCGAGAGGAGGCATCCTTTCCGCTGCGTGGTCGGGAAAGAATTCCCGGCGTTCCCGTCGCATCTCAAGAGGATGGCGCTTCTCCACAGGAAAGGCGAGAGGAACTCCAGTGTCGTGCCACCATTCGCAGAGTCCCCCAGATGTCTCAGTCCATTCCAGGAAAAACTGTTTTCCCTGCACTGCCTCGACTTTCTAGCCTAGGATCGACTCACACCACGGTGGCACGTGGGACAGCCCTGTGGGAAAGCCTCGTGGGAAAGCCTCGTGGGAAAGCCTCAATGGAAACCACAGAATCCTTGATCCACGCGAAGGGAAGAGCGACACTGCTGCTACAGCTCGGGAGGAAAGCGCACGTGCATGCCCCCAATCGAGACGAGGACTGACTCCCCTGGGGAGACTCCAGAACTACCCCAAGATCCATGTCAACACTGGAGAGGAATTCTCAGGTTCCGGCACCGACTACACAAGGTCTTAGGCCCCGGCATCGACGGGTGAGGAATCCTGAGAGGCCCCGAGCAACTCGCATGGGGACTGGCCTTTCCTGAGGCCACCAGAGCGGGTCCCTGAGGTCCCCGTCGTAAGTCGAGAGCACCTGCCGCAACTCGAGAAAATCCAGGAGGTTCTCCCCTCCAGGCGAGATGAGGCCCATTTCTGCTGAGGCGTGTCCAGGCGAATCACACCTGATCTCTGGAACTACCAAAGGCTCATTCACACCCTGGCTGCAACTCAAGCAAGTTCCCCGACATACCCGTCTCCACTCGAGAGGAAGCACGAGAATCCCGCCTACATCCGGAGGAGCCCCGTTTCCGTCTCCTAGCTCGAGAGGAGGGATCCTTTCCTTGCGTGGTCGGGAAAGAATTCCCGGTGTTCCCGTCGCATCTCAAGAGGAGGCGCTCTCCACAGGAAAGGCGAGAGGAACTCCAGGGTCGTGCCACCATTCCCAGAGGCGCCAGATTTCTCAGTCCATTCCAGGGAAACCTCTTTTCCCTGCAATGCCTTGACTTTCAATCCGAGGATCGACTCACACCACGGTGGCAGATGGTACAGCCCTGTCGGAAAGCCTCGTGGGAAAGCCTCCTGGGAAAGTCTCGTGGGAAAGCCTCGAGGAAAAGCCACAGATCCCTTGTCCACGTGAAGGGAAACGCGACACTGCTGCTACAGCTCGGGAGGAAAGCGCACGTGTATGCCCCCACTCGAGACGAGGACTGACTCCCCTGGGGAGACTACAGAAGTACCCCAAGATCCATGTCAGCACTCGAGAGGAATCCTCAGGTTCCGGCACTGACTCCACACAAGGTCTTAGGCCCCGGCATCGACGGGAGAGGAATCCCGAGAGGCCCCCTAGCAACTCGCTTGGGAACTGGCCTTTCCTCATGCCACGAGATTGGGTCCCTGAGGTGCCCGTTCTAAGTCGAGAGCACCTGCCGCAACTCGAGAAAATCCAGGAGGTTCTCCCCTCCAGGCGATATGAGGCCCATTTCCGCTGAGGCGTCTCGAGGCTAATCACATCTAACATCTGGAACTTCCAAAGGGTCCTTCACACCCTTGCTGCAACTCAAGAAGTTCCCCGACATAGCCGTCTCCACTCGAGAGGTAGCACGAGAGTCCCGCCCACATCCAGAGGAGCCCCATTTCCGCCTCCTAGCTTGAGAGGAGGGATCCTTTCCCTGCGTGGTCGGGAAAGAATTCCCCGCCTTCCCGTCGCATCTCAAGAGGAAGGCGCTCTCCACAGGAAAGGCGAGAGGAACTCCAGGGTCGTGCCACCATTCCCAGAGTCCCCCAGATGTCTCAGTCCATTCCAGGGAAACCTGTTTTCCCTGCACTGCCTCGACTTTCAAGCCGAGGATCGACTCACACCACGGTGGCACGTGGGACAGCCGTGTGGGAAAACTTCGTCGGAAAGCCTCCTGGGAAAGCCTCAAGGGAAAGCCACAGATCCCTTGATCCACGAGAAGGGAAGCGTGACACTGCTGCTTCAGCTCGGGAGGAAAGCGCACGTGCATGCCCCCACTCGAGACGAGGACTGACTCTCCTGGGGAGACTCCAGACGTACCCCAAGATCCATGTTCGCACTGGAGCGGAATCCTCAGGTTCCGGCACCGACTCCACACAAGATCTTAGGCCCCGGTATCGACGGGAGAAAAATCCCGAGAGGCCACCGAGCAACTCGCATGGGGACTAGCCTTTCCTGAGGCCACCAGAGCGGGTCCCTGAGGTCCCCGTCGTAAGTCGAGAGCACCTGCCGCAACTCGAGAAAATCCAGGAGGTTCTCCCCTCCAGGCGAGATGAGGCCCATTTGCGCTGAGGCTTCTTGAGGCTAATCACTCCTATCCTCTGGAACTTCCAAAGGGTCCTTCACACCCTTGCTGCAACTCAAGAAGTTCCCTGACATAACCGTCTCCACTCGAGAGGAAGCACGAGAGTTCCGCCCACATCCAGAGGAGCCCCGTGTCCGCCTCCTAGCTCGAGAGGAGGGATCCTTTCCCTGCGTGGTGGGGAAAGAATTCCCGGCGTTCCCGTCGCTTCTCAAGAGGAGGCGCTCTCCACAAGAAAGGCGAGAGGAACTCCAGGGACGTGCCACCATTCGCAGAGGCGCCAGATTTCTCAGTCCATTCCAGGGAAACCTGTTTTCCCTGCACTGCCTCGACTTTCAAGCCGATTATCGACTCACACCACGCTGGCACGTGGGACAGCCCTGTGGGAAAGCTTCGAGGGATAGCCTCGTGGGAAAGCCTCCTGGAAAGCTTCCTGGGAAAGCCTCGATGGAAAGCCACAGATCCCTTGATCCACGCGAAGGGAAGCGCCATACACTGCTGCCACAGCTTGGGAGGAAAGGGCACGTGCATACCCCTCTCGAGAAGAGGACTGACTCCCCTGGGGAGACTCCAGAAGTACCCCAAGATCCATTTCAGCACTGGAGAGGAATCCTCAGGTTCCGGCACCGACTCCACACAAGGTCTTAGGCACCGGCATTGACGGGAGAGGAATCCCGAGAGGCCCCCGAGCAACTCGCATGTAGACTGGCCTTTCTGAGGCCACCAGAGCGGGTCCCTGTGGTCCCCGTCGTAACTCGAGAGCACCTGCCGCAACTCGGAGAAAATCCAGGAGGTTTTCCCCTCCAGGCGAGATGAGGACCATTTCCGCTGAGGTGTCTCGAGGCTAATCACATGTGACATCTGGAACTTCCAAAGGGTCCTTCACACCCTTGCTGCAACTCAATGAAATTCCCCGACATACCCGTCTCCACTCGGGAGGAAGCACGAGATTCCCGCCCACATCCAGAGGAGCCCCGTTTCCGCCTCCTAGCTCGAGAGGAGGGATCCTTTCCCTGCGTGGTGGGGAAAGAATTCCAGCGTGCCGGTCGCTTCTCAAGAGGAGGCGCTCTCCTCAAGAAAGGCGAGAGGAACTCCAGAGTCGTGCCACCATTCCCAGAGTCCCCCAGATGTCTCAGTCCATTCCAGGGAAACCTGTTTTCCCTGCACTGCTTCTACTTTCAAGCCGAGGATCGACTCACACCACGGTGGCACGTAGGACAGCCCTCTGGGAAAGCCTCGTGGGAAAACCTCCTGGGAAAGCCTCGAGGGAAAGCCACAGATCCCTTGATCCACGCGATGGGAAGCATGACACTGCTGCTAGAGCTCGGGAGGAAAGCGCACGTGCATGCCCCCACTCGAGACGAGGACTGACTCTCCTGGGGAGACTCCAAAAGTACCCCAAGATCCATGTCAGCACTCGAGAAGAATCCTCAGGTTCCGGCACCGAGTCCAAACAAGGTCTTAGGCCCCGGAATCGACGGGAGGGGAATGCCGAGAGGCCCCCGAGCAACTCGCATGGGGACTGGCCTTTCCTGAGGCCACCAGAGCGGGTCCCTGAGGTCCCCGTCGTAAGTCGAGAGCACCTGCCGCACCTTGAGAAAATCCAGGAGGTTGTCCCCTCCAGGCGAGATGAGGCCCATTACCGCTGAGGCGTCTTAGGCTAATCACATCTAACATCTGGAACTTCCAAAGAGCCCTTCACACCCTTGCTGCAACTCATGAAGTTCCACGACATACCCGTCTCCACTCGAGGGGAAGCACGAGAATCCCGCCCACATCCAGAGGAGCCCCATTTCCGACTCCTAGCTCGAGAGGAGGGATCCTTTCCCTCGTGTTCGGAAAGAATTCCCCGTGTTCCCGTCGAATCTCAAGAGGAGGCGCTCTCCACAGGAAAGGCGAGAGGAACTCCAGGGTCGTGCCACCATTCCCAGAGTCCCCCAGATGTCTCAGTCCATTCCAGGGAAACCTGTTTTCCGTGCACTGCCTCGACTTTCAAGCCGAGGATCGACTCACACCAGGGTGGCACGTGGGACAGCCCTGTGGGATGGCCTCGTGGGAAAGCCTCGAGGGAAAGCCATGAGGGAAAGCCACAGATCCCTTGATCCACGCGAAGGGAAGCGCGAAACTGCTGCTACAGCTGGGGAGGATAGCACACGTGCATGCCCCCACTCGAGACGAGGACTGACTCCCCTGGGGAGACTCCAGAAGTACCCCAAGATCCATGTCAGCACTGGACAGGAATCCTCAGGTTCCGGCACCGACTCCACACAAGATCTTAGGCCCCAGCATCGACGGGAGAGGAATCCCCAGAGGCCGCCGAGCAACTCGCATGGGGACTGGCCTTTCCTGATGCCACCAGAGCAGGTCCCTGAAGTCCCCATCGTAAGTCGAGAGCACCTGCCGCAACTCGAGAAAATCCAGGAGGTTCTCCCCTCCAGGCGAGAGAGGCCCATTTCCGCTGAGGCGTCTTGAGGCTAATCAAATCTAACATCTGGAACTTCCAAAGGGTCCTTCTCGCCCTTACTGCAACTCAAGAATTTCCCCGACATAGCCGTCTCCACTGGAGAGGAAGCACGAAAGTCCCGCCCACATCCAGAGGAGCCCAGATTCCGCCTCCTAGGTCGAGAGGAGGGATAATTCTCCCTGCGTGGTCGGGAAAGATTTCCCGGTGTTCCCATCGCATCTCAGGAGGAGGCGCTCTCCACAGGAAAGGCGAGAGGAACTCCAGGGTCGTGCCACCATTCCCAGAGTCCCCCAGATGTCTCAGTCCATTCCAGGGAAACCTGTTTTCCCTGCACTGCCTCGACTTTCAAGCCGAGGATCGACTCACACCACGGTGGCACGTGGGACAGCCCTGTGGGAAAACTTCGTGGGAAAACCTCCTGTGAAAGCTTCAAGGGAAAGCCACAGATCCCTTGATCCACGCGAAGGGAAGCGTGACACTGCTGCTACATCTCGGGAGGAAAGCGCACGTGCATGCCCCCACTCGAGACAAGGTCTGACTCCCCTGGGGAGACTCCAGAAGTACCCCAAGATCCATGTGAGCACTGGAGAGGAATCCTCAGGTTCCGGCACCGACTCCACACAAGGTCTTAGGCCCCGGCATCGACGGGAGAGGAATCCCGAGAGGCCCCCGAGCAACTCGCATGGGGACTGGCCTTTCCTGAGGCCACCAGAGCGGGTCCCTGAGGACCCCGACGTAAGTCGAGAGCACCTGTCGCAACTCGAGGAAGTACAGGAGGTTCTCCCCTCCAGGCGAGATGAGGCCCATTTCCGCTGAGGCGTCTTGAGGCTAATTACATCAAAGATCTGGAACTTCCAAAAGGTCCCTCACAGCCTTGCTGCAATTCAAGAAGTTCCCCGACATTCCCGTCTTCATTCGAGAGGAAGCACGAGAGTCCCGCCCACAACCAGAGGAGCCCCATTTCCGGCTCCTAGCTCGAGAGGAGGAATCCTTTCCCTGCGTGGGGGGAAAGAAATCCCGGCGTTCCCGTCGCTACTCAAGAGGAGGCGCTCTCTACAGGAAAGGCGAGAGGAACTCCAGGGTCGTGCCACCATTCCCAGAGTCCCCCAGATGTCTCAGTCCATTCCAGGGAAACCTGTTTTCCCTGCACTGCCTCGACAATCAAGCCGAGGATCAACTAACACCACGGTGGCACGTGGGACAGCCCTGTGGGAAAGCCTCGTGGGAAAGCCTCCTGGGAAAGCCTCGAGGGAAAGCCACAGATCCCTTGATCCACGGAAGGGCAGCGCTACACTGCAGCTACTGCTCGGGAGGAGAGCGCACGTGCATGCCCCCACTCGAGACGAGGACTGACTCTCCTGGGGAGACTCCAAACGTACCCCAACATCCATGTCAGCACTCGAGAGGAATCCTCAGGTTCCTGCACCGTGTCCAAACAAGATCTTAGGCCCCGGCATCGACGGGAGAGGAATCCTGAGCGGCCCCCGAGCAACTCGCATGGGGACTGGCCTTTCCTGAGGCTACCAAGAGCGGGTCCCTGAGGTCCCCATCGTAAGTCGAGAGCACCTGCCGCAACTCGAGAAAATCCAGGAGGTTCTGCCCTCCAGGCGAGATGAGGCCCATTTCGGCTGAGGCGTCTCGAGGCTAATCACACCTAACCTCTGGAACTTCCAAAGGGTCCTTCACACCCTTGCTGCAACTCAAGAAGTTCCCCGACATACCCGTCTCCACTCGAGAGGAAGCACGAGAGTCCCGCCCACATCCAGAGGAGCATCGTTTCCGCCTCCTAGCTCGAGAGGAGGGATCCTTTCCCTGCGTGGTCGGGAAAGAATTCCCGGCGTTTCCGTCGCATCTCAAGAGGAGGCACTCTCCACAGGAATGGCAAGAGGAACTCCAGGGTCCTGCCACCATTCCCAGAGTCCCCCAGATATCTCAGTCCATCCCAGGGAAAACTGTTTTCCCTGTACTGCCTCGACTTTCAAGCCGAGGATCGACTCACACCACGGTGGCACGTGGGACAGCCCTGTGGGAAAGCCTCGTGGGAAAGCCTCGTGGGAAAGCCTCGTGGGAATGCCTCGAAGGAAAGCCACAGATCCCTTGATCCATGGGAAGGGAAGCGTGACACTGCTGCTACAGCTGGGAGGAAAGCACACGTGCATGCCCCCACTCGAGAGGAGGACTGACTCCCCTGGGGAGACTCCAGAAGTACCCCAAGATCCATGTCAGCAATGGAGAGGAATCCTCAGTTTCCGGGCACCGACTCCAAACAAGGTCTTAGGTCCCGGCATCGACGGGAGAGGAATCCCGAGAGGCCCCCGAGCAACTCGCATGGGGACTGGGCTTTCCTGAGGCCACCAGAGCGGGTCCCTGATGTCCCCGTCGTAAGTCGAGAGCACCTGCCGCAACTTCGAGAAAATCCAGGAGGTTCTCCCCTCCAGGCGAGATGAGGCCCATTTGCCCTGAGGCCTCTCGAGGCTAATGACACCTAACTTCTGGAACTTCCAAAGGGTCCTTCACACCCTTGCTGCAACTCAAGAAAGTTAACCGACATACCCGTCTATACTCGAGAGGAAGCACGAGAGTCCCGCCCACATCCAGAGGAGCCCCATTTTTGCCTCCTAGCTCGAGAGGAGGGATCCTTTCCCATGCGTGTTGGGGAAAGAATTCCGCTGCGTTCCCGTCGCTTCTCAAGAGGAGGCGCTCTCCACAGGAAAGGCGAGAGGAACTCCAGGGTCGTGCCACCATTCCCAGAGTCCCCCAGATGTCTCAGTCCATTCCAGGGAAACCTGTTTTCCCTGCACTGCCTCGACTTTCAAGCCGAGGATCGACTCACACCACGGTTGGCACGTGGGACAGCCCTGTGGGAAAGCCTCGTGGGAAAGCCTCGAGGGAAAGCCATGAGGGAAAGCCACAGATCCCTTGATCCACGCGAAGGGAAGCGCGACATCTGCTGCTACAGCTCGGGAGGATAGCACACGTGCATGCCCCCACTCGAGACGAGGACTGACTCCCCTGGGGAGACTCCAGAAGTACCCCAAGATCCATGTCAGCACTGGACAGGAATCCTCAGGTTCCGGCACCGACTCCACACAAGGTCTTAGGCCCCAGCATCGACGGGAGAGGAATCCCCGAGAGGCCGCCGAGCAACTCGCATGGGGACTGGCCTTTCCTGATGCCACCAGAGCAGGGTCCCTGAAGTCCCCATCGTAAGTCGAGAGCACCTGCCGCAACTCGAGAAAATCCAGGAGGTTCTCCCCTCCAGGCGAGATGAGGCCCATTTCCGCTGAGGCGTCTTGAGGCTAATCAAATCTAACATCTGGAACTTCCAAAGGGTCCTTCTCAGCCCTTACTGCAACTCAAGAAGTTTCCCCGACATAGCCGTCTCCACTCGGAGAGGAAGCACGAAAGTCCCGCCCACATCCAGAGGAGCCCAGATTTCCGCCTCCTAGCTCGAGAGGAGGGATCCTTCTCCCTGCGTGGTCGGGAAAGAATTCCCGGTGTTCCCGTCGCATCTCAAGAGGAGGCGCTCTCCACAGGAAAGGCGAGAGGAACTCCAGGGTCGTGCCACCATTCCCAGAGTCCCCCAGATGTCTCAGTCCATTCCAGGGAAACCTGTTTTCCCTGCACTGCCTCGACTTTCAAGCCGAGGATCGACTCACACCACGGTGGCACGTGGGACAGCCCTGTGGGAAAGCCTCGTGGGAAAGCCTCGTGGAAAGCCTCGAGGGAAAGCCACAGATCCCTTGATCCACGCGAAGGGAAGCGTCGACACTGCTGCTACAGCTCGGGAGGAAAGCGCACGTGCATGCCCCCACTCGAGACGAGGACTGACTCCCCTGGGGAGACTCCAGAAGTACCCCAAGATCCATGTCAGCACTGGAGAGGAATCCTCAGGTTCCGGCACCTGACTCCACACAAGGTCTTAGGCCCCGGCATCGACGGGAGAGGAATCCCGAGAGGCCCCCGAGCAACTCGCATGGGGACTGGCCTTTCCTGAGGCCACCAGAGCGGGTCCCTGAGGTCCCCGTCGTAAGTCGAGAGCACCTGCCGCAACTCGAGAAAATCCAGGAGGTTCTCCCCTCCAGGCGAGATGAGGCCCATTTCCGCTGAGGCGTCTCGAGGCTAATCACATCTAACATCTGGAACTTCCAAAGGGTCCTTCACACCCTTGCTGCAACTCAAGAAGTTCCCCGACATACCCGTCTCCACTCGAGAGGAAGCACGAGAGTCCCGCCCACATCCAGAGGAGCCCCGTTTCCGCCTCCTAGCTCGAGAGGAGGGATCCTTTCCCTGCGTGGTCGGGAAAGAATTCCCGGCGTTCCCGTCGCATCTCAAGAGGAGGCGCTCTCCACAGGAAAGGCGAGAGGAACTCCAGGGTCGTGCCACCATTCCCAGAGTCCCCCAGATGTCTCAGTCCATTCCAGGGAAACCTGTTTTCCCTGCACTGCCTCGACTTTCAAGCCGAGGATCGACTCACACCACGGTGGCACGTGGGACAGCCCTGTGGGAAAGCCTCGTGGGAAAGCCTCGTGGGAAAGCCTCGAGGGAAAGCCACAGATCCCTTGATCCACGCGAAGGGAAGCGCTGACACTGCTGCTACAGCTCGGGAGGAAAGCGCACGTGCATGCCCCCACTCGAGACGAGGACTGACTCCCCTGGGGAGACTCCAGAAGTACCCCAAGATCCATGTCAGCACTGGAGAGGAATCCTCAGGTTCCGGCACCTGACTCCACACAAGGTCTTAGGCCCCGGCATCGACGGGAGAGGAATCCCGAGAGGCCCCGAGCAACTCGCATGGGGACTGGCCTTTCCTGAGGCCACCAGAGCGGGTCCCTGAGGTCCCCGTCGTAAGTCGAGAGCACCTGCCGCAACTCGAGAAAATCCAGGAGGTTCTCCCCTCCAGGCGAGATGAGGCCCATTTCCGCTGAGGCGTCTCGAGGCTAATCACACCTAACCTCTGGAACTTCCAAAGGGTCCTTCACACCCTTGCTGCAACTCAAGAAGTTCCCCGACATACCCGTCTCCACTCGAGAGGAAGCACGAGAGTCCCGCCCACATCCAGAGGAGCCCCGTTTCCGCCTCCTAGCTCGAGAGGAGGGATCCTTTCCCTGCGTGGTCGGGAAAGAATTCCCGGCGTTCCCGTCGCATCTCAAGAGGAGGCGCTCTCCACAGGAAAGGCGAGAGGAACTCCAGGGTCGTGCCACCATTCCCAGAGTCCCCCAGATGTCTCAGTCCATTCCAGGGAAACCTGTTTTCCCTGCACTGCCTCGACTTTCAAGCCGAGGATCGACTCACACCACGGTGGCACGTGGGACAGCCCTGTGGGAAAGCCTCGTGGGAAAGCCTCGTGGGAAAGCCTCGAGGGAAAGCCACAGATCCCTTGATCCACGCGAAGGGAAGCGCGACACTGCTGCTACAGCTCGGAGGAAAGCGCACGTGCATGCCCCCACTCGAGACGAGGACTGACTCCCCTGGGGAGACTCCAGAAGTACCCCAAGATCCATGTCAGCACTGGAGAGGAATCCTCAGGTTCCGGCACCGACTCCACACAAGATCTTAGGCCCCGGCATCGACGGGAGAGGAATCCCGAGAGGCCCCGAGCAACTCGCATGGGGACTGGCCTTTCCTGAGGCCACCAGAGCGGGTCCCTGAGGTCCCCGTCGTAAGTCGAGAGCACCTGCCGCAACTCGAGAAAATCCAGGAGGTTCTCCCCTCCAGGCGAGATGAGGCCCATTTCCGCTGAGGCGTCTCGAGGCTAATCACACCTTAACCTCTGGAACTTCCAAAGGGTCCTTCACACCCTTGCTGCAACTCAAGAAGTTCCCCGACATACCCGTCTCCACTCGAGAGGAAGCACCGAGAGTCCCGCCCACATCCAGAGAGCCCCGTTTCCGTCCTCCTAGCTCGAGAGGAGGTATCCTTTCCCTGCGTGGTTCGGGAAAGAATTCCCAGCGTTCCCGTCGCATCTCAAGAGGAGGCGCTCTCCACAGGAAAGGCGAGAGGAACTCCAGGGTCGTGCCACCATTCCCAGAGTCCCCCAGATGTCTCCGTCCATTCCAGGGAAAACCTGTTTTCCCTGCACTGCCTCCGACTTTCAAGCCGAGGATCGACTCACACCACGGTGGCACGTGGGACAGCCCTGTGGGAAAGCCTCCTGGGAAAGCCTCGATGGGAAAGCCTCGAGGGAAAGCCACAGATCCCTTGATCCACGCGAAGGGAAGCGCGACACTGCTGCTACAGCTCGGAGGAAAGCGCACGTGCATGCCCCCACTCGAGACGAGGACTGACTCGCCCTGGGGAGACTCCAGAAGTACCCCAAGATCCATGTCAGCACTGGAGAGGAATCCTCAGGTTCCGGCACTGACTCCACACGAAGGTCTTAGGCCCCGGACATCGACGGGAGAGGAATCCCGAGATGCCCCCGAGCAACTCGCATGGGGACTGGCCTTTCCTGATGCCACCAGAGCGGGTCCCTGAGGTCCCCATCGTAAGTCGAGAGCACCTGCCGCAACTCGAGAAAATCCAGGAGGTTCTCCCCTCCAGGCGAGATGAGGCCCATTTCCGCTGAGGCCTCTCGAGGCTAATCACACCTAACCTCTGGAACTTCCAAAGTGTCCTTCACACCCTTGCTGCAACTCAAGAAGTTCCCCGACATACCCGTCTCCACTCTGAGAGGAAGCACGAGAGTCCCCGGCCACATCCAGAGGAGCCCCGTTTCTGCCTCCTAGCTTGAGAGGAGGGATCCTTTCCATGCGTGGTCGGGAAAGAATTCCCGGCGTTCCCGTCGAATCTCAAGAGGAGGCACTCTCCACAGGAAAGGCGAGAGGAACTCCAGGTTCGTGCCACCATTCCCAGAGTCACCAGATGTCTCAGTCCAATTGCAGGGAAACCTGTTTTCCCATGCACTGCCTCGACTTTCAAGCCGAGGATCGACTCACACCACGGTGGCACGTGGGACAGCCCTGTGGGAAAGCCTCGTGGGAAAGCCTCGTGGGAAAGCCTCGAGGGAAAGCCCCTGATCCCTTGATCCACGCGAAGGGAAGCATGACACTGCTGCTACAACTCCGGAGGAAAGCGCACTGTGCATGCCCACTCGGAGGCTACTCGGAGACCTGACTCCCGTCGATGCGGGGCAGACTGGTAGGAAGTCAGGTCCGGAACCTGATCATTCCATCTCCAGTGCTGACATGGATCTGGGAGAGTACTTCTCGGTGTCTCCCCAGGGGAGTTAGTCCTCGTCTCGAGTGGGGACATGCACGTGCGCTTTCCTCCGGAGTTGTAGCAGCAGTGTCATGCTTCCCTTCGCGTGGATCAAGGGATCAGGGCTTTCCCTCGAGGCTTTCCCACGAGGCTTTCCCACGAGGCTTTCCCACAGGGCTGTCCCTCGTGCCACCGTGGTGTGAGTCGATCCTCGGCTTGAAAGTCGAGGCAGTGCATGGAAAACAGGTTTCCCTGCAATTGACTGAGACATCTGGTTGACTCTGGGAATGGTGGCACGAACCTGGAGTTCCTCTCGCCTTTCCTGTGGAGAGTGCCTCCTCTTGAGATTCGACGGGAACGCCGGGAATTCTTTCCCGACCACGCATGGAAAGGATCCCTCCTCTCAAGCTAGGAGGCAGAAACGGGGCTCCTCTGGATGTGGCCGGGACTCTCGTGCTTCCTCTCAGGTGGAGACGGGTATGTCGGGGAACTTCTTGAGTTGCAGCAAGGGTGTGAAGGATACGTTGGAAGTTCCAGAGGTTAGGTGTGATTAGCCTCGAGAGGCCTCTGCGGAAATGTGCCTCATCTCGCCTGGAGGGGACAACCTCCTGGATTTTCTCGAGTTGCGGCATGTGCTCTCGACTTACGATGGGGACCTCAGGGACCCCGCTCTGGTGGCATCAGGAAATGCCATTCCCATGCGAGTTGCTCGGGGGCATCTCGGGATTCCTCTCCCGTCGATTCCGGGGCCTGAGACCTCGTGTGGAGTCAGTCCCGGAACCTGAGGATTCCTCTCCAGTGCTGACCTGGATCTTGGGTACATCTGGAGTCTCCCCAGGCAAGTCAGTCTTCGTCTCGAGTGGGGGAATGCACCGTGCGCTTTCCTTCCGAGCTGTAGCAGCAGTGTCGCGCTTCCCTTCGCGTGGATCTAGGGATCTGTTGCTTTCCCTCGAGGCTTTCCCATGAGGATTTCCCAGGAGGCTTTCCCACAGGGCTGTCCCACGTGCCACCGTGGTGTGAGTCGATCCTCGGCTTGAAAGTGGAGGCAGTGCAGGGAAAACACTTTTCCTGGAATGGACGGAGACATCAGGGGGACTCTGGGAATGGTGGCACGACCCTGGAGTTCCTCTCGCCTTTCCTGTGGAGAGCGCCTCCTCTTGAGATGCGACGGGAACGCTGGGAATTCTTTCCCAACCACACAGGGAAAGGATACCTCCTCTGGAGCTAGGAGACGAAAATGGGGCTCTTCTGGGATGTGGGCGGGACTCTGGTGCTTCCTCTCGAGTGGAGACGGGAATGTTGGCGACTTTCTTGAGTTGCAGCAAGGGTGTGAAGGACCCTTTGGAAGTTCCAAATGTTACATGTGATTAGCCTCGAGACGTCTCAGCGGAAATGGGCCTCATCTCGCCTGGAGGGGGGAACCTCCTGGATTTTCTCGAGTTGCGGCAGATGCTCTCGACTTTCGACGGGGACCTCAGGGACCAGCTCTGGTGGCCTCAGGAAAGGCCAGTCCCCATGCGAGTTGCTCGGGTGCTCTCGGGATTCCTCTCCCTTCGATGCCGGGGCCTAAGATCTTGTGTGGAGTCCGGTGCCGGAACATGAGCATTCCTCTCTAGTGCTGACATGAATCTTGGGGTACTTCTGGAGTCTCCCCTGGGGAGTCAGTCCTCGTCTCGAGTGGGGGCATGTACGTGCGCTTTCCTCCTGAGCTGTAACAGAAATGTGGCGCTTCCCTTCGCGTGGATCAAGGGATCTGTGGTTTTCCCTCGAGGCTTTCCCACGAGGCTTTCCCACAGGGCTGTCCCACGTGCCACCGTGGTGTGAGTCGATCCTCGGCTTGAAAGTCGAGGCAGTCAGGGAAAACAGGTTTCCCTGGAATGGACTGAGACATCTGGGGGACTCTGGGAATGGTGGCACGACCCTGGAGTTCCTCTCGCCTTTCCTGTGGAGAGCGCCTCCTCTTGAGATGCGACGGAACGCCGGAATTCTTTCCCGACCACGCAGGGAAAGGATCCCTCCTCTCGAGCTAGGAGGCGGAAACTGGGCTCCTCTGGATGTGGGCGGACTCTCGTGCTTCCTCTCGAGTGGAGACGGTATGTCGGGAACTTCTTGAGTTGCAGCAAGGGTGTGAAGGACCCTTTGGAAGTTCCAGATGTTAGGTGTGATTAGCCTCGAGACGCCTCAGCGGAAATGGGCCTCATCTCGCCTGGAGGGGAGAACCTCCTGGATTTTCTCGAGTTGCGGCAGGTGCTCTCGACTTACGACGGGGACCTCAGGGACCCGCTCTGGTGGCCTCAGGAAAGCCAGTCCCCATGCGAGTTGCTCGGGGCCTCTCGGGATTCCTCTCCGTCGATGCGGGGCCTAAGATCTTGTGTGGAGTCGGTGCCGAACCTGAGGATTCCTCTCCAGTGCTGACATGGATCTTGGGGTACTTCTGGAGTCTCCCCAGGGGAGTCAGTCCTCTCTCGAGTGGGGCATGCACGTGGCTTTCCTCCCAGCTGTAGCAGCAGTTCCGCTTCCCTTCGCGTGGATCAAGGATCTGTGGCTTTCCCTCAGGCTTTCGAGGCTTTCCCACGAGGCTTTCCCACAGGGCTGTCCCACGTGCCACCTGTGTGAGTCGATCCTCGGCTTGAAAGTCGAGGCAGTGCAGGGAAAACAGGTTTCCCTGGAATGGACTGAGACATCTGGGGGACTCTGGAATGGTGGCACGACCCTGGAGTTCCTCTTGCCTTTCCTGTGGAGAGCGCCTCCTCTTGAGATGCGACGGGAAACCGCGAATTCTTTCCCACCACGCAGGGAAAGGATCCCTCCTCTCGAGCTAGGAGGCGGAAACGGGCTCCTCTGGATGTGGGCGGGACTCTCGTGCTTCCTCTCGAGTGGAGACGGGTATGTTGGGGAATTCTTGAGTTGCAGCAAGGGTGTGAAGGACCCTTTGGAAGTTCCAGATGTAGTGTGATTAGCCTCGAGACGCCTCAGCGAAATGGGCCTCATCTCGCCTGGAGGGGAGAACCTCCTGGATTTTCTCGAGTTGCGGCAGGTGCTCTCGACTTACGACGGGGACCTCAGGGACCCGCTCTGGTGGCCTCAGGAAAGGCCAGTCCCCATGCGAGTTGCTCGGGGGCCTCTGGATTCCTCTCCCGTCGATGCCGGGGCCTAAGATCTTGTGTGGAGTCGGTGCCGGAACCTGAGCATTCCTCTCAGTGCTGACATGGATCTTGGGGTACTTCTGGAGTCTCCCAGGGAGTCAGTCCTCGTCTCGAGTGGGGCATGCACGTGCGCTTTCCTCCGAGCTGTAGCAGCAGTGTTACGCTTCCCTTCGCGTGGATCAAGGGATCTGTGGCTTTCCCTCGAGGCTTTCCCACGAGGCTTTCCCACGAGGCTTTCCACAGGGCTGTCCACGTGCCACCGTGGTGTGAGTGATCTCGGCTTGAAAGTCGGGCAGTGCAGGGAAGACAGGTTTCCCTGGAATGGACTGAGACATCTGGGGGACTCTGGAATGGTGGCACGACCCTGGAGTTCCTCTCGCCTTTCCTGTGGAAGCGCCTCTCTTGAGATGCGACAGGAAACGCTGGAATTCTTCCGACCACGCAGGGAAAGGATTCCTCCTCTCGAGCTAGGAGCGGAAATGGGCTCCTCTGGTGTGGGCGGGACTCTCGTGCTTCCTCTCGAATGAAGACGGGAATGTCGGGGAACTTCTGAATTGCAGCAAGGC
>NW_017199442.1:0-7339 GCF_001704415.2 Capra hircus | reverse complement strand
GCCCGAGGACTCCACGACAAGGTCTTAAGCGCCGGCATCGTAGCGGAGAGAAATCTTCGAGAGGCGCCCGGCACTCGCATGGATTCTGAGCCTTTACCTAGAGGGGCCACCAGTGCGGGTCCCCTGGACGGGTCCCATCTCTAAGTGACATCCTTGGCGCAATAGAGCATCCAGGAGGTTCTCCCCTCCAGGGAGATGAGGGCATCTCGGCTGAGCGTTTGGGCTATCACCATCTAACATCTGGAACTTCCAGGGTCTTCACACCCTTGCTGGCAACTCAAGAAGGTTCCCCGACCATACCCGGTCTCCACTCGAGGAGAAGCCGAGTCAGGCCAATTCCGAAGTAGCCCCATTTTCGCCTTCCTTACGGAGGAGGGGGCTTTCCCGGTCGTGTTCGGAAAACAATTCCCGGTCCCATTCGATCTCAAGAGGGGCCTCTCCACGGGTAAAGGGAGAGGAACTCCAGGGTCGTGCACCATGTCCCTGAGTCCCCCAGATGTCTCAGGTCCTATTCCAGGGAAACCTGTTTTTTTCCCTGCACTGCCTCGACTTTCAAGCCGAGGATCGACTCACACCACGGTGGCACGTGGGACAGCCTGTGGGAAAGCCTCTTGGGAAAGCCACAGTAACCTTGATCCACGCGAAGGGAAGCGTGACACTGCTGCTTCAGCTCGGGAGGAAAGCTCACGTGCATGCTCCCACTCGAGACGAGGACTGACTCCACTGGGGAGACTCCAGGAGTTCACCAAAGATACATGTCGGCACTGCAGAGGAATCCTCAGTTTCCAGCACCGACTCCACACAAGGTCTTAGGCCCGGCATTAACGGGAGAGGAATCCCAAGAGGCCCCGAGCAACTCGCATGGGGGACTGGCCTTTCCTGAGGCGACCAGAGCGGGTCCCTGAGGTCCCCGTCGTTAGTCGAGAGCACCTGCCGCAACTCCAGAAAATCCAGGAGGTTCCCCCTCCAGGCGAGATGAGGCCATTTCCGCTGAGGTGTCTCGACGCTAATCACACCTAAACTCTGGAACTTCAAAGGTTCCTTCACACCCTTGCTTCAACTCAAGAAGTTCCCCAACATACCCCGTCGCCACTCGAGAGGAAGCACGAGAGTCCCACCCACATCCAGAGCAGTCCCGCTTCCACCTCCTAGCTCGAGAGGAGGGATCCTTTCCCTGCGTGGTCGGGACAGAATTCCCGGCGTTCCCGTCGCATCTCAAGAGGAGTCGCTTTCCACAGGAAAGGCGAGAGGAACTTCAGAGTCGTACCACCATTCTCAGAGTCGCCCAGATGTCTCCGTCCATTCCAGGGAAAACCTGTTTTCCCTGCACTGCCTCGAACTTTCAAGCCGAGGATCGACTCACACCACGGTGGCACGTGGGACAGCCCTGTGGGAAAGCCTCGTGGGAAAGCCACAGATCCCTTGATCCACGCGAAGGGAAGCGTGACACTGCTGCTACAGCTCGGGAGGAAATCGCATGTGCATGCCCCCACTCGAGACGAGGACTGACTCCCTGGGGAGACTCCAGAAGTACCCCAAGATCCATGTCAGCACTGGAGAGGAATCCTCAGGTTCCGACACCGACTCTACACAATGTCTTAGGCCCCGGCATCGATGGGAGGGATATCCCGAGAGGCCCCCGAGCAACTCGCATGGGGACTGGCCTTTCCTGAGACCACCAGAGCGGGTCCCTGAGGTCCCCGTCGTAAGTCGAGATCACCTGCCGCCAACTCGAGAAAATACATGAGGTTCCACCCTCCAGGCGAGATGAGGCCCATTTCCGCTGAGGCGTCTCGAGGCTAATCACATCTACCCTCTGGAACTTCCAAAGGGTCCTTCACACCCTTGCTGCAACTCAAGAAGTTCCCCGACATACCCGATTTCCACTCGAGAGGAAGCACGAGAGTTCCGCCCACATCCAGAGGAGCTCCGTTTCCGCCTCCTTGCTCGAGAGACGGGTTCCTTTCGCTGCGTGGTCGGGAAAGAATTCCCGGCGTTCCTGTCGCATCTCAAGTGGAGGCACTCTCCACAGGAAAGGCGAGAGGAACTCCAGGGTCGTGCCACCATTCCCAGCGTCCCCCAGATGTCTCACTCCATTCCAGGGAAACCTGTTTTCCCTGCACTGCCTCGACTTTGAAGCCGAGGATCCACTCACACCACGGTGGCACGTGGGACTGCCCTGTGGGAAAGCCTCGTGGGAAAGCCTCGTGGGAAAGCCTCGAGGGAATGCCACAGATCCCTTGATCCACGAGAAGGGTAGCGTGACACTGCTGCTACAGCTAGGGAGGAAAGCGCACGTGCATGCCCCCACTCGAGACGAGGACTGACTCCCCTGGGGAGACTCCAGAAATACCCCAAGATGCATGTCAGCACTGGAGAGGAAACCTCAGGTTCAGGCACCGACTTCACACAAGATCTTAGGCCCAGGCATCTAAGGGAGAGGAGTCCGAGAGGCCCCGAGCAACTCGCATGGGGACTGGCCTTTCCTGAGGCCACCAGAGCGGGTCCCTGAGGTCTCCGTCGTAAGTCGAGAGCACCTGCCGCAACTCGAGAAAATCCAGGAGGTTCTCCCCTCCAGGCGAGATGAAGACCATTTCCGCTGAGGCTTCTCGAGGCTAATCACACCTAACCTCTGGAACTTCCAAAGGGTCCTTCACACACCTTGCTGCAACTCAAGAAGTTCCCGACTTACCCGGCTCCACTCGAAAGGAAGCACGAGAGTCCCGCCCACATCCAGAGGAGACCCGTTTCTGCCTCCTAGCTCGAGAGGAGGGATCCTTTCCCTGCGTGGTCGGGAAAGAATTCCCGGCGTTCCGTCGCATCTCAAGAGGAGGCGCTCTCCACAGGAAAGGCGAGAGGAACTCCAGGGTCGTGCCACCATTCCCACAGTCCCCAAATGCTCAGTCCATAACAGGGAAACCAGTTTCCCAGCACTGCCTCGACTTTCAAGCCAAGGACGACTCACAACACGGTGGCACGTGGGACAGCCCAGTGGGTAAACGTCGTGGGAAAGCCTCGTGGCAAAGCCTCGTGGGAAAGCCTCCACGGAAAGCCACAGATTCCTGGATCCACGCGAAGGGAAGCGTGACACTGCTGCTACAGCTCGGGAGGAAATTGCACGTACATGCATCCACTAGGGACGAGGACTGACTAACCGGGGAGACTCCAGAAGTACCCCAAGGTCCATGTAAGCACTGGAGAGGTTTTCTCAGGTTTCGGCACCGACTCCACACAAGGTATAAGGCGCCGGCATCGACGGGAGAGGAATCCCGAGAGGCCCCCGAGCAACTCGCATGGTGACTGGCCTTTCCTGAGGCCACCAGAGCGGGTCCCTGAGGACCCCGTCTTAAGTCCACAGCACCTGCCGCAACTCGAGAAAATTCAGGAGGTTCTTCCCTTCAGGCGACATGAGGCCCATTTGTGCTGAGGCGTCTCGAGACTAATCACACCTAACCTCTGGAACTTCCATAGGGTCTTTCACACCCTTGCTGCAACTCAAGAAGTTCCTCGACATACCCGTTTCCCTCGAGAGGAAGCACGAGAGTCCCGCCCACATCCAGAGGAGCCCCGTTTCCGCCTCATAGTTCCAGAGGAGGGATCCTTTCCCTAGGTGGTCGGGTAAGTATTCCTGGCGTTCCCGTCGCATCTCAAGAGGAGGCGCTCTCCACAGGAAAGGCGAGAGGAACTCCAGGGTCGTGCCACCATTCCCAGAGTCCCCAAATGCTCAGTACATAACAGGGAAACCAGTTTCCCAGCACTGCCTCGACTTTCAAAGCCAAGGACGACTCACAACACGGTGGCACGTGGGACAGCCCAGTGGGTAAACGTCGTGGGAAAGCCTCGTGGCAAAGCCTCGTGGGAAAGCCTCCACGGAAAGCCACAGATTCCTGGATCCACGCGAAGGGAAGCGTGACACTGCTGCTACAGCTCGGGAGGAAATTGCACGTACATGCATCCACTAGGGACGAGGACTGACTAACCAGGGAGACTCCAGAAGTACCCCAAGGTCCATGTAAGCACTGGAGAGGTTTTCTCAGGTTTCCGGCACCGACTCCACACAAGGTATTAAGGCGCCGGCATCGACGGGAGAGGAATCCCGAGAGGCCCCCGAGCAACTCGCATGGTGGACTGGCCTTTCCTGAGGCCACCAGAGCGGGTCCCTGAGGACCCCGTCGTTAAGTCCGACAGCACCTGCCGCAACTCGAGAAAATTCAGGAGGTTCTCCCTTCCAGGCGAGCATGAGGCCCATTTGCCTGCTGAGGCGTCTCGAGACTAATCACACCTAACCTCTGGAACTTCCAATAGGGTCCTTTCACACCCTTGCTGCAACTCAAGAAGTTCCTCCGACATACCCGTTTCCACTCGAGAGGAAGCACGAGAGTCCCGCCCACATCCAGAGGAGCCCCGTTTCCGCCTCATAGTTCCAGAGGAGGGATCCTTTCCCTAGGTAGTCGGGTAAGTATTCCTGGCGTTCCCGTCGCATCTCAAGAGGAGGCGCTCTCCACAGGAAAGGCGAGAGGAACTCCAGGGTCGTGCCACCATTCCCAGAGTCCCCCAGATGCTCAGTCCATGCCAGGGAAACCAGTTTTCCCTGCACTGCCTCGACTTTCAAGCCGAGGATCGACTCATACAACGGTGGCACGTGGACAGCCCTGTGGGAAAGCCTCGTGGGAAAGCCTCATGGGAAAGCCTCGAGGTAAAGCCCCTGATCCCTTGATCCACAAGAAGGGAAGCGTGACACTCCTGCTACAGCTCGGGAGCGCACGTGCATGCCCCCACTCAGAGACGAGGACTGACTCCCCTGGGAGACTCCAGAAGTACCCCAAGATCCATGTCAGCACTGGAGAGGAATCCTCAGGTTCCGGCACCGATTCCACACAAGATCTTAGGCCCCGGCATCGAGGGGAGAGGAATCCCGAGAGGCCCGAGCAACTCCCATGGGGACTGGCCTTTCATGAGGCCACCAGCGCGGGTCCCTCTGGTCCCCTTCGTAAGTCGAGAGCACCTGCCGCAACTTGAGAAAATTCAGGAGGTTCTCGCCTCCAGGCGAGATGAGCCCCATTTCCGATGAGGCGTCTCGAGGCTAATCACACCTAAGCTCTGGAACTTCCAAAGGGTCCTTCACACCCTTGCTGCAACTCAAGAAGTTCCCCAACATACCCGTCTCCACTCGAGAGGAAGCACGAGAGTCCCGCCCACATCCAGAGGAGACCCGTTTCTGCCTCCTAGCTCGAGAGGAGGGATCCTTTCCCTGCGTGGTCGGGAAAGAATTCCCGGCGTTCCGTCGCATCTCAAGAGGAGGCGCTCTCCACAGGAAAGGCGAGAGGAACTCCAGGGTCGTGCCACCATTCCCAGAGTGCCCCAGATGTCTCAGTCCATTCCAGGGAAACTGTTTTCCCTGCACTGCCTCTACTTTCAAGCCGAGGATCGACTCACACCACGGTGGCACGTGGACAGCCCTGTGGGAAAGCCTCGTGGGAAAGACTCGGGGAAAGCCTCGAGGGAAAGCCGCAGATCCCTTGTTCGACTCGAAGGGAAGCTTGACACTGCTGCTACATCTCGGGAGGAAAGCGCACGTGCATGCCCCCACTCGAGACGAGGACTGACTCCCCTGGGGAGACTACAGAAGTAGCCCCAAGATCCATGTCAGCACTGGAGAGGAATCCTCACGTTCCGGCACCGACTCCAAGCAAGGTCTTAGGCCCCGGCATCGACGGAAGAGGAATC
This sequence comes from Capra hircus, assembly GCF_001704415.2. NCBI lineage: Eukaryota > Metazoa > Chordata > Mammalia > Artiodactyla > Bovidae > Capra > Capra hircus. The sequence continues at coordinate 1,612 of NW_017199442.1, read as the reverse complement.
CCGAGAGGCCCCCGAGCACCTCGCATGGGGACTGGCCTTTCCTGAGGCCACCAGAGAGGGTCCCTGAGGTCCCCGTCGTAAGTCGAGAGCACCTGCCGCAACTCGAGAAAATCCAGGAGGTTCTCCCCTCCAGGCGAGATGAGGCCCATTTCCGCCTAGGCGTCTCGAGGCTAATCACACCGAACTTCTGGAACTTCCAACGGGTCCTTCACACCCTTGCTGCAACTCTAAAAGTTCCCCGACATACCCGTCTCCACTCGAGAGGAAGCACGAGAGTCCCGCCCACATCCAGAGGAGCCCCGTTTCCGCCTCCTTGCTCGAGAGACGGGTTCCTTTCCCTGCGTTTTCGGGAAAGAATTCCCGGCGTTCCCTGTCGCATCTTAAGAGGAGGCACTCTCCACAGGAAAGGTGAGAGGAACTCCAGGGTCGTGCCACCATTCCCAGAGTCCTCCAGATGTCTCAGTCCATTCCAGGGAAACCTGTTTTCCCTGCACTGTTTCGACTTTCAAGCCGAGGATCGACTCACACCACGGTGGCACGTGGGACAGCCCTGTGGGAAAGCCTCGAGGGAAAGCCACAGATCCCTTTATCCACGGGAAGGGGAAGCGCGACACTGCTGCTACAGCTCGGTGAGGAAAGCGCACGTGCATGCCCCCTCTCGAGACGAGGACTGACTCCCTTGGGCAGACTCCAGAAGTACCCCAAGATCCATGTCAGCACTGGAGAGGAATGCTCAGGTTACGGCACCGATTCCACACAAGATCTAGGGCCCCGGCATCGATGGGAGAGGAATCCCGAGAGGCCCCCGAGCAACTCGCAAGGGGACTGGACTTTCCTGAGGCCACCAGAGCGGGTCCCTGAGGTCCCCCGTCGTAAGTCGAGAGCACCTGCCCGCAACTCGAGAAAATCCAGGAGGTTCTCCCCTCCAGGCGAAATGAGGCCCATTTCCGCTGAGGCGTCTCGAGGCTAATCACATCTAACATCTGGAACTTCCAAAGGGTCCTTCACACCCTTGCTGCAACTCAAGAAGTTCTCTGACAATACCCGTCTCCACTCGAGAGGAAGCACGAGAGTCCCGCCCACATCCAGAGGAGCCCCGTTTCCGCCTCCTAGCTCGAGAGAGGGATCCTTTTCCTGCGTGGTGGGGAAAGAATTCCCCGCGTTCCCGTCGCATCTCAAGTGGAGGCGCTTGCCAGGGTCCAGCCCCGGTGGATCCAGGGAATTCGAAGGGTGGACGGCGTTGGCGTGGAAAGACTTGTTTGTTTATTAATGTAAGATTAGGTTAAGAAACTATAGTGTAATAAGAAGATTAAGTGGAGGAAGAGGGCTGAATAGCTTGGTTTTCACGGAAGGCCATTAAAATTCCAGACAAGGAATTTGCACCATCTACGTTTGGCCACCGGCGCCCGCTTGAATATCTAAGGGTGCCTCGCCTTAAGCTCCCTTTCGTGCGGGTCTTAGCAGCCGGGGCAAGTAAGTAGACCTGGCGAGCCTCCGCGCCCCAGATGGAGATTCAGCCTGAAGTTAAAGTAAAGAGCAGAGAGAGGGAAGGAGAGAAGAGAGAGAGAGAGAGACATGGGGGATCAGAGTCCGCAAGAAACTCCCGGCCGAG
>NW_017199441.1:0-7340 GCF_001704415.2 Capra hircus | reverse complement strand
GTACCGGCATCCACTCCACACAAGGTCTTAGATCCCGGCATCGATGGGAGAGGCATCCCGAAGGCCCCGAGCAACGCGCTTGTGGACTGGCCTTTCCTGAGGCCACCAGAGCGGGTCCCTGAGATACCCGTCGTATGTCGAGAGCACCTGCAGCAACTCGAGAAAATCCAGGAGGTTCTCCCCTCCAGGCGAGGTGAGGCTCCTTTCTGCTGAGGCGTCTCGAGGCTAATCACACCTACCCTCTGGAACTTCCAAAGGGTCCTTCCACACCCTTCCTGCAACTCAACAAGTTCCCGGATATACCCGTCTCCACTCGAGAGGAAGCACGAGCGTCCCGCCCACATCCAGAGGAGCCCCCATTACCGCCTCCTAGCTCGAGAGGTGGGATCCTTTCACTGCTTCATCGGGAAAGGATTCCCGCCATTCCCGCCGCATCTCAAGAGGAGGCGCTCTCAACAGGAAAAGCGAGAGAAACCCCAGTGTCGTGCCACAATTCCAAGGGACCCCCAGATGTCAGTCCATTCCAGAGGAACTTGCTTTCCCTGCACTGACTCTACTTTCACGCCGAGGATCCACTCACTACACCATGGAACTAGGTCAGCCCTGTGGGAAAGCCTCGTTGGAAAGCCTCGAGGGAAAGCCACAGATCCCTTGATCCACGCGACGGGAAGTGTGACACTGCTGCTACAGTTCCTGAGGAGAGCTCACGTGCATGCCCCCACATGAGATGAGCACAGACTCCCCAGGGGAAACTCCAGAAGTAAGCCAAGATCCATGTCAGCACTGAAGAGGAAACCTCCGGTTCCAGCCCCGACTCCACAAAAGGTCTTAGGCCCCGACATCGACCGGAGAGGAATCCCGAAAGGCCCCTTGCAACTCCCATGGGCACTGGCCTTTCCTGAGGCCACCAGAGGGGGTCCCTGAGGTCCCTGTCGTAACTCGAGAGACCCTGCCCAACTCTGGAAATCCAGGAGGTTCTCCCCTCCAGGCGAGATAAGGCCCATTTCCTCTGAGCCGTCTGGAGGCTCATCACACCTAAATTCTGGAAATTCAAAAAGGGTCCTTGCTGCAACTCAAGAAGTTCCCCGACATACCCGTCGCCACTCGAGAGGAAGCACGAGGGTCCCGCCCACATCCAGAGGAGACGCCGTTTTGGTATCGAAGCTCGAGATGAGGGATCCTTTCCCTGCTTGGTCAGGAAATAATACCCGCCATTCCGCTCCCATTTCAAGGGGAAGCGCTCTCCACAGGAAAGGCGAGAGGAACTCCAGGGTCGAGCCACCATTCACAGAGTCACCCAGATGTCTCAGTCCATTCCAGAGGAAACTGTTTTCCCTGCACTGCCTCGAATTTTCACGGCGAGGATCGACTCAAACCACGGTGGCACGTGGGATAGCCCTGTGGGAAAGCCTCGTGGGAAATCCTCTTGGGAAAGCCTCGAGGGAAAGCCACAGATCCATTGATCCACGCGAAGGAAGCATGACACTGCTGCTACATCTCGGGAGGAAAGCGCACGTGCATGTCCCCACTCGAGAAAAGGACTGACTCCCCTGGGGAGACTCCAGAAGTATCCCAAGATCCATGTCAGCACTGGAGAGGAATCCTCAGGTTCTGGCACCATCTCCACACAAGGTCTTAGGCCCGGCATCGACGGGAGAGGAATCCGAGAGGCCCCGAGCAACTCGAAAGGGGACTGGCCTTTCCTGAGGACACCAGAGCGGGTCCCTGATGTCCCGGTCATAAGTTGTGAGCACCTGCCTCAACTGGAGAAAATCCAGTGGTTCTACCCTCCAGGCGAGATGAGGCCCATTTCTGCTAGCCATATCCTGGCTAATCACACCTAACCTGTGGAACTTCCAAAGGGTCCTTCACATCCTTGCTGCAACTCAAGAAGCTCCCCGACATACCCGTCTCCAGTGGAGAGGAAGCACGAGAGTCCCACTCACATCTAGAGGAGCCCCCGTTTCCGCCTCCTAGATCGAGAGGAGGGATCCTTTCCTGCGTGGGTCGGGAAAGAATTCCCGGCGGTTCCTGTCGCATCTCAAGAGGAGGCGATCTCCACAGGAAAAGGCGAGAGGAAATCCAGGTTTCGTGCCACCATTCCCAGAGTCAGCCAGATGTCTCTGTCCATTCCAGGGAAACCTGTTTCCATGCATTGCCTCGACTTTTCAAGCCGAGGATCGACTCTCACCACAGTGGCACGTGGGACAGCACTGTGGGAAAGGCCCGTGGGAAAGCCTCGTGGAAAGGCTCGTGGGGAAAGCCTCTAGGGAAAGGCACTGATCCCTTGATCCACGCGAAGGGAAGCGTATCACTGCTGCTAGAGGTCGGGAGGAAAGGGCACGTGCATGCCCCCACTCAGGACGAGTACTGACTCCCCTGGGGAGACTCCAGAAGTACCCCAAGATCCATGTCAGCACTGGAGAGGATTCCTCAGGTTCCGGCACCGACTCCACACAACGACTTAGGCCCCGGCTTCGACGGGAGAGGAATCCCGAGAGGCCCCAGAGCAACTTGCATGGGGGACTGGCCTTTCCTGAGGCCAGCAGAGCGGATCACTGAGGTCCCCGTCGGTAAGTCGAGAGCACCTGGCGAAACTCCGAGAAAATCCAGGATATTCTCCCCTCCAGGTTAGATTGAGGCCCATTTCCGCTGAGGCGTCTTGAAGCTAATCACACGTAACCTCTGGGAACTTCCAAAGGGTCCTTCACACCCTTGCTGCAACTCAAGAAGTTCCCCCCGACATACCCCGTCTCCACTCGAGAGGAAGCAAGAGAGTCCAGCCCACATCCAGAGGAGCCCCCATTTCTCCCTCATAGCTCGAGACGAGGTATCCTTCTCTGTGTGTCGGGAAGGAATTCCTGGGGTTCCCGTCACATCTCCAGAGGAGGCGCTCTCCACAGGAAAGGCGAGCGGAGCTCCAGGGTCGTGCCACCATTCCCAGAGTCCCCCAGATATCTCAGTCCATTCCAGGGAAACCTGTTTTCCCGGCACTGCTTCGGACTTTCAAGCGAGGATTGACTCACACCATGGTGGCACGTGGGACAGCCTTGTGGAAAAGCCTCGTGGGGAAAACCTAGTGGGAAATCCTCGAGGGAAAGCCACAGATCCCTTGATCCACGCCAAAGGGAAGCGTGACACTGCTGCTACAGCTCGGGAGGAAAGCGCACGTGCATGCCACCACTGGAGACGAGGACTGACTTCCCTGGGGAGACTCCAGAAGTCCCTCAAGATCCTTGTCAGCACTGGAGAGGAATCCTGAGGTTCCCGCACCATCTCCACACAATGTCTTAGGCCCTGGCATCGACGGGAGAGGAATCCTGAGAGGCCCCCGAGCAATTTGCATGGGGACGGGTCTTTCCTGAGGTCACCAGAGCAGGTCCCTGAGTCCCGGTCGTAAGATGTGAGCACCTGACTCAACTGGAGAAAATCCAGGAGATTCTCCCCTCCAGGCGAGATGAGGCCCATTTCCACTGAGGTGTCTTGGGGCTAATCACACCTAACATCTAGAACTTCCAAAGCGTCCTTCACACCCTCGCTGCAACTCAAGAAGTTCCCCGACATACCCGTCTCCACTCGAGAGGAAGCACAGGAGTCCTGCCCACATCCAGATGAGCCCCGTTTCCGCCTCATAGCTCGAGAGGGTGGGATGCTTTCGCTGCGTGTCGGGAAAGAATTCCCGGCGTTCCCGTCGCATCTCAAGAGGAGGCGCTCTCCTCAGGGAAGGCGAGAGGAAATCCAGCGTCGTGCCACCATTCCCAGAGTCCCCCAGATGTCTCAGTCCATTCCAGGGAAACCTGTTTTCCCTGCACTGCCTCGACTTTCAAGCCGAGGATCCACTCACACCACGGTGGCACGTGGGACAGCCCTGTGGGAAAGCCTCGTGAAAAGCCTCGTGGGAAAGCCTCGAGGGAAAGCCACAGATCCCTTGATCCACGCGAAGGGAAGCGTGACACTGCTCCTACAGCTCGGGAGGGAAGCGCACGTGCATGCCCCCATTCGAGACGAGGACTGACTCCACTGGGGAGACTCCAGAAGTACCCCAAGATCCATGTCAGCACTGGAGAGGAATCCTCAGGTTCCAGAACTGACTCCACATAAGGTCTTAGGCCCCCGGCATCGACGGGGAGAGGAATCCTGAGAGTCACCGAGCAACTCGCATGGGGACTGGCCTTTCCTGAGGCCACCAGAGTGGGTCCCTGAGGTCCCCGTCGTAAGTCGAGAGCACCTGCCGCAACTCGAGAAAATCCAGGAGGTTCTCCCCTCCAGGCGAGATGAGGCCCATTTCCGCTGAGGCGTCTTGAGGCTAATCAAATCTAACATCTGGAAATCCAATGGGTCCTTCTCGCCATTGCTGCAACTCAAGAAGTTCCCCGACATACTCGTCTCCACTCGACAGGAAGCACGAAAGTCCCGCAACATCCAGAGGAGGCCAGTTTCCGCTTGCTAGCTCGAGAGGAGAGATAATTCTCCCTGCGAGGTCGGGAAAGAATTCCCGGTGTTCCCGTCGCATCTCAAGAGGAGGCGCTCTCCACAGGAAAGGCGAGAGGAACTCCAGGGTCGTGCGACCATTCCCAGAGTCCCCCTGATGTCTCAGTCCATTCCAGTGAAACCTGTTTTCCCTGCACTACCTCGACTTTCAAGCCGAGCATCGACTCACACCACGGTGGTACGTAGGACAGCCCTGTGGGAAAATTTCCTGGGAATGCCTCCTGTGAAAGCCTTGAAAGGGAAAGCCAGAGATCCCTTGATCCACGCGAAGGGAAGCGTGATACTGCAGTTACAGCTCGGGAGGAAAGCTCACGTGCATGCTCCCACTCGAGACAAGGACTAACTCCCCTGGGGAGACTCCAGAAGTACCCCAAGATCCATATCAGCACTGGAGAGGAATCCTCAGGTTCCGGGCACCGACTCCACACAAGGTCTTAGGCCCCAGCATCGACGGGAGAGGAATCCCGAGAGGCCCCCGAGGAATTCTCATGGGGACTGGCCTTTACTGAGGCCACCAGAGCGGGTCCCTGAGGTCCCCATGGTAAGTCAATAGCACCTGCCACACCTCGAGAATATCCAGGATGTTCTCCCTTCCAGGAGAGATGAGGCTCATTTCCGCTGAGGCGTCTCGAGGCTAATCACACTTAACCTCTGGAACTTCCAAAGGGTCCTTCACACCCTTGCTGCAACTCAAAAAGTTCCCCTACATACCCGTCTCCACTCGAGAGGAAGCACGCGAGTCCCGCCCACATCGCGAGGAGCCGCGTTTCCGCCTCCTAGCTCGAGAGGAGGGATCCTTTCCCTGCGTGTTCGGGAAAGAATTCCCGGCGTTCCCTTCGCTTCTCAACAGGAGGCCCTCTCCACAGGAAAGGCGAGAGGAACTCCAGGGTCGTGCCACCATTCCCAGAGTACCCCAGATGTCTCAGTCCATTCCAGGGAAACCTGTTTTCCCTGCACTGCCTCGACTTTCAAGCCGAGGATCCACTCACACCACGGTGGCACGTGGGACAGCCCTGTGGGAAATCCTCGTGAAAAGCCTCGTGGGAAAGCCTCGAGGGAAAGCCACAGATCCCTTGATCCACGCGAAGGGAAGCGTGACACTGCCTCCTACAGCTCGGGAGGGAAGCGCACGTGCATGCCCCATTCGAGACGAGGACTGACTCCCCTGGGGAGACTCCAGAAGTACCCCAAGCTCCATGTCAGCACTGGAGAGGAATCCTCAGGTTCCAGAACCGACTCCACACAAGGTCTTAGGCTCCGGCATAGACGGGAGAGGAATCCTGAGAGCCACCGAGCAACTCGCATGGGGACTGGCCTTTCCTGAGGCCACCAGAGTGGGTCCCTGAGGTCCCCGTCGTAAGTCGAGAGCACCTGCCGCAACTCGAGAAAATCCAGGAGGTTCTCCCCTCCAGGCGAGATGAGGCCCATTTCCGCTGAGGCGTCTTGAGGCTAATCAAATCTAACATCTGGAAATCCAATGGGTCCTTCTCGCCATTGCTGCAACTCAAGACGTTCCCCGACATACCCGTCTCCACGCGAGAGGAAGCAAGACCGACCCGTCCACATCCAGAGGAGCCCAGTTTCCCCCTCCTAGCTCGAGACGGCGGATCCTTTCAGACCGTGGTCGGGAAAGAATTCCCGGTGTTCCCGTCGCATCTCAAGAGGAGGCGCACTCCACAGGAAAGGCGAGAGGAACTGCAGGGTCGTGCCACCATTCCCACAGTCCCCCAGATGTCTCAGTCCATTCCAGGGAAAACTGATTTCCCTGCACTGCCACTTTTCAAGCCGAGTATCGACTCTCACCATGGTTCCACGTGGACAGCCCTGTGGGAAAGCCTCGTGTGAAAGCCTAGAGGGATAGCCACACATCTCTTGATCCACGTGAAGGGACGCGTGACACTGCTGCTAGAGCTCGGGAGGAAAGCGCACGTGCATGCTCCACTCGAGACAAGGACTGACTCCCCTGGGGAGACTCCAGAAGTACCCCAAGATCCATGTCAGCACTGGAGAGGAATCCTCAGGTTCCGGCACCGACTCCACACAAGGTCTTAGGCCCCAGCAACGACGGGGAGGAATCCCTAGAGGCCCCAGAGGAATTCTCATGGGGACTGGCCTTTCCTGAGGCCACCAGAGCGGGTCCTTGAGGTCCCCGTGGTAAGTCGAGAGCACCTGCCGTAACTCGAGAAAATCCAGGGAGGTTCTCCCCTCCAGGCGAGATGAGGCCCATTTCCGCTGATTCGTCTTGAGGCTAATCACACGTAACCTCTGGAACTTGCAAAGGGTCCTTCACACCGTTGCTGCAACTCAAGAAGTTCCCCGACATTCCCGACTCCACTGGAGAGGAAGCTCGAGAGTCCCGCCCACGTCAAGAGGAGCCCTGTTTCTGCCTCCTAGCTCGAGAGGAGGGATCCTTTCCCTGCGTGGTCGGGAAAGAATTCCCGGCGTTCTGGTCGCATCTCAACAGGAGGCGCTCTGCACAGAAAGGCGAGAGGAACTCCAGGGTTGTGCCACCATTCCCAGATTCACCCAGAAGTCTCAGTCCATTCCAGGGAGACCTGTTTTCCCTGCACTGCCTCGACTTACAAGACGAGGATCGACTCACACCACTGTAGCACGTGGACAGCCCTGTGGGAAAGCCTCGTGGAAGCCTCGTGGGAAAGCCTCGAGGGAAAGCCACAGATCCCTTGATCCACGCGAAGGAAGCGTGACACCGCTTCTATAGCTGGGGAGGAAATAGCACGTGCATGTCCCCACTCGAGACGAGGACTAACTCCCATGGGGAGACTCCAGAAGTATACCCCAAGATCCATTCAACACTGGAGAGGGAACCTCGGTCCAGGGGACCGACT